>NC_135983.1:21549964-21569875 GCF_053455715.1 Rhinoraja longicauda
GAGAGTGGAAGGCGACACAAAGAGAGGGAGAGCAACAAGGAGTCTGGGAGAGAATGGGGAGGAAGATTTGCGTCACCTGCTCAGTGTGATCAGGGGCTGGGAGCGGGTGGAGCAGCTGGAGCACATGGTAATGAGGGGAGCAGCTGCCGAGGCCGCGGCCAGCAGGGGAACGCCGGACAAAGGGGCAGGGAAAGTGAAGTCAAAGGGAATGCTTGGAGCGTGCTGTGGAAGCATGGCGCCTTGCTGTTGGTGGGCCCATGACCACGGTGTACCCCGGGTCTGCCAGGCTCTGAGGAGATGTCGGGGACCTGGCAGGAGCCTACACTGGCCTGTGAACCGGCTCAGAGAGCAGGACGTGGGAGAGGGGGCAGGATGAGGGAGAGGGGGCAGGATGATGGAGAGGGGGCAGGATGAGGGAGAGGGGGCAGGATGTGGGAGAGGGGGCAGGATGAGGGAGAGGGGGCAGGATGATGGAGAGGGGGCAGGATGAGGGAGAGGGGGCAGGATGTGGGAGAGGGGCAGGATGAGGGAGAGGGGCAGGACGTGGGAGAGGGGGCAGGATGATGGAGAGGGGGCAGGACGTGGGAGGGGGGCAGGATGAGGGAGAGGGGGCAGGATGAGGGAGAGGGGGCAGGATGAGGGAGAGGGGGCAGGATGAGGGAGAGGGGCAGGATGAGGGAGAGGGGGCAGGATGAGGGAGAGGGGGCAGGATGAGGGAGAGGGGGCAGGATGAGGGAGAGGGGGCAGGATGTGGGAGAGGGGGCAGGATGATGGAGAGGGGGTAGGATGAGGGAGAGGAGAGGGCCAGGCGGGCTTCATACCCCTTACTCCATAGGCACCCGAGTTTGGTTTAGTTTAGAGATGCACCATGGTAACAATGGGCCCAATGAGTCCACACCGACCATCGATCACCTGCTGACGACTAGTCCTCACCTCTCTACTCTCTTACCCCCTGCCCCCACGCGACAATCAGTCTAAAGAAAGGTCCCGACCCCAAATGTCGCCGATCCGTGTGCTCCACGGATGCTGCCTGGCCCGCAGAGTTACTCCAGCACTTTAAAGCTTTTTTGTTGTTGGTAAACCTGCATCTGCAAATCCTTTTGTCAACATTAGTTCTGTGTTGTCCCACTTAAGGGTCTCAACCCGAGACGTCACCCATTCCCTCTCTCCCAGATGCTGCCTGACCTTCTGAGTTACTCCAGCATTTTGTGATGCCTTCGATTTGTACCAGCGTCTGCAGTTAATTTTCCTACCCACTTTCACATCCACTCCCTGCACATATTAGGGGCAGTTTACAGAGGCCAATGAACCTCTACGAGATGCGGGAAAGAACCGGAGGAAACCCAGGGGGTAGCGGGGAGAAGGCGAAAAAGTTCCCCGCAGACAGGGGCCCGGGGTCAGGATGGAAGCTGGGTCTCTGGCGCTGTGAGGCAGCAGCTCTACCGCTGAGCCACTCTCTGTGGAATGTGACTCTCTGTCCTCAGTGTAAACTCTGTGCCTGATCCGAAGCCTGAATCCACAGACTGCCGGCACGTTCCCCGTCCCGCCAAGCCCGGACTGATCGTTGAAGCTGCTCTGCACAGAGAGAGGGTCTTTCACACCCCGCACGCGGGCGGCCTCCCACATAACGGACACATGGAACCAGATAAAAATACCCAGAGCACACACCAGAGCACACACAACCGGCCAACCCTCACAGTTACTCAATAACTTGACAAAGATATGTCAAGGAGCTGGGTGGGCTCCCTGTACGTTAGCCCGGCCCCAACAAGTTCACAGCCAGATACAGAGGTGGGCTCAGTGCAAACACTGGAACACAGTTATTTTCAATCTGCCACCACACTAAGGGTCATTTCTCCCAATTACACCGTTAACATTCACTTACGCACCTCCCGCACTGCCAACACACTCTAAAGCACTTGACAGAATTGTTAACAAACTGAGATTGGGCCACGTGACGAGAAAATAGGAGCACATAATTGGAAGTAAACGTGAATTGGAGATTAATGAGGAGGTTCCATAGTTTAGGGCCTTGCCAGCTGAAGACTCCGCACCAGGGGTGGAGGGATTAATATTGGGGCCGGGGTGGGATGTGGGCGGGGGGGCGGGGTGAGGTGGGGGGGCGGGGTGAGGTGGGGTGGGGTGGGATGGGGGGGCGGGTGAGGTGGGGGGGGGGGAGTGAGGTGGGGTGGGATGGGGGCGGGGTGAGGTGGGGGGGGGAGTGAGGTAGGGTGGGATAAGGGGGGTGGGGTAAAGTGGGGTGGGGTGGGATGGGGGGGGGGCTGGGCCCGGGGCGGGGTGGGATGGGGGGGGTGGGGTGGGATGGGATGGGATGGGGGGTGGGGTGGGATGGAGGGGTGGGGTGGGATGGGGGGCGGGGTGAGGTGGGGGGGGGAGTGAGGTGGGGTGGGATAAGGAGGGGGTGGGTAAAGTGGGGTGGGGTGGGATGGGGGGGGGCTGGGGCCGGGGGCGGGTTGGGATGGGGGGGGTGTGGTGGGGTGGGATGGGATGGGGGGCGGGGTGGGTGGGATGGAGGGGGTGGGGTGGGATGGGGGCTGGGTGGGGTGGGATGGGGATGGGATGGCGGGGTGGGTGGATGGGGGCTGGGTTGGGTGGGATGGGGGGTGTGGGATGGGGGGGCTGGGTGGGGAGGGGGGGGGGTACACAAGGCCAGAACTGCAGGGCTTGAGTGGGTCAGAGAAGTGCAGGTGACCACAGGGATTGGAAAGGTCGAGGCTCTGCTGGAGAGACGAGAGTAAGGAATGAATTTTGTCACGTTGAGATGTTTCAGAGATGGGATGTGGCGGAGGTGGGCTCACAGAGATGCCAGCTGAACGGGACCTGGTGCCGGTATGAGATTTGGGCAGTCTCACATTTATAGGGAATATATCGTGATGTCGGCTCGTCAGGAACAAGTTGGGATAGTTAAATCTGAACGCAACAAATCTGAACGTAACAAGGAGCGGCATGAAATCTCCAGCAGATGAGGATTGATTGATTGATTGAAAGATGCTGCATGGAAGCAGGGCGCCTTCAGCCCACCGAGTCCATGCTGACCATCGATCACCCATCCACACTAGTTCTGCGTATCCCATTTTCCCATTCACTCCCTACACACCCCAGGGGGTGATTTACAGATGCCGGTTAACCTCCAAACTCGCATGTCTTTAGGATGAGGGAGGAGGCTGGAGCAGCCGGAGGAGGCCCACGCGCTCACAGGGAGAACGTGGCAAGCTCCACGCAGACAGCACCCGGGGTCAAGATCCAACCTGGGGCAGTGGCGTTGTGAGGCAGGAGCTCTCTCGGCTGAGCCACTGTGCCGCCCAATAATGAGTTTGTACGTTCTCCCCGTGACCTGCGTGGGTTTTCTCGAGATCTTCGGTTTCCTCCCACACTCCAAAGACGTGCAGGTTGTAGGTTAATTGGTCTGGGCAAATGTAAAATTGTCCCTAGTAGGATCGTGCTAGTGTGCGGGGATCGCTGGGCGGCGCGGACCCGATGGGCCGAAGGCCTGTTTCTGCGCTGTACCTCTAAATCTAAAATCTAATGAGTTACAGCAGCAAGATCAGATTGTTACAAAAGGTAGAAAGAGAAAATACTCCCTTCCAACTGGCGATGAATTTTCATGGAACCTATCTCATAGCGAGAGTCAGTTCCATTAGTAAAGGGCCAGAGAGAAGAAGGACCATTGTACACATAAGACATAAATTGTACCTATTTGCTGGCATTTCCTGTTATTCCCCACTATCCTCTGGAGAAGGGAGATTCTGATGCATCAGGTCAACAGTGAAGACACAAGTTAGAATGGTTATTGTTCTTTCTGAGCACAGAGCTGGCTTTCGTTTGATCTGCCCCGATAAAGGGGCCTTGCCCCCCAGAGTGAGCAGCACAGCTCCAGTCCACGGCCCAGCAAAGCCCCAGCCCCAAATACTACACCAATCTCAACCCCCAGCACCAACCACAGCCCCAGGCTTGGGCCTACACCCAGCCCTAGCTTCAGCCATAGGTCCGGCATCAATTTAAACCTCAGTCTCAGGTCTAGGCCCCACATCAACCTCAGCCTCAGATCTAGGCCCAAACCATAGCCACAGACAGGCCGAGGGTCAACCATAACCACAGCCTCAGGTTAGGCCCAGCCATAGCCACAGCCTCAGCTCTAGACCCAGACATAGCCACAGCCTGAGGCCTAGGCCGAGCCACAACTCCAGTCCCAACTCCAGCACTAGCCCCAAGCCCTGCCTCACGCCCCGGCCCAGTTCCAGTGCCAGCCACTAGGCCCAGGCCCAGGCCCAGTCCCACTCCCAGGCCCAGACGCAGCCCCAGGCCCAGACGCAGCCCCAGGCCCAGGCCCAGGCCAGCTCCAGTCCCACTCCCAGGCCCAGACGCAGCCCCAGGCCCAGGCTTGAAGCACAGCCCTGTGGCAGTGGAACTCCTGCCTCAGTGGTTGCTGGAATGTCACTGCGCATTTCTGAAGTAGGGCCAGGTTGACGATCCAGAGGAACTCACTCTACAAGTGCCCTTACATTCAGCAACTCACAAAGAAACTAAAAAAAACACAGACAACAGTGTCTGGGACAGATGGCTCTGCGACCTTTGATCCTGCTCTGAATGTTAAGCTTGACACTCGATTTCTCCTCCTCCCGAATTGTGGCGACTGCCATCTGCCACATGTGAGCTTCGCAGGAGAGGAATGCAAGGGTCCTCGCCACAGAAAGGAGGTCACATTGTGCCTACAATCTCTTCAGAAATGTAGGTATTTACTGTTCCATCCTCTCTCTCACTCCCCTCTTTCACAGGCACACCTTCCCCCTTTTATTCAATCCCCTCTCCTCTCCCTTCCCTCCCTCCGTATTCGATCTCTCTCGCCTTTGCTCTCTCTCACTCTCACCTTTTTGTCTCTTGCCCCATCTCCCCTCTCTCAATAGACAATAGGTGCAGGAGGAGGCCATTCGGCCCTTCGAGCCAGCACCGCCATTCAATGTGATCATGGCTGATCATTCTCAATCACTACTAGGTTAATTCCCGGAATGGCGGGACTGTCGTATGTTGAAAGACTGGAGCGACTAGGTTTGTATACACTGGAATTTAGAAGGATGAGAGGGGATCTTATCGAAACGTATAAGATTATTAAGGGGTTGGACATGTTAGAGGCAGGAAACATGTTCCCAATGTTGGGGGAGTCCAGAACCAGGGGCCACAGTTTAAGAATAGGGGGTAGGCCATTTAGAACAGAGACGAGGAAAAACTTTTTTAGTCAGAGAGTTGTGAATCTGTGGAATTCTCTGCCTCAGAGGGCAGCGGAGGCCAATTCTCTGAATACATTCAAGAGAGAGCTAGATAGAGCTCTTAAGGATAGCGGAGTCAGGGGGTATGGGGAGAAGGCAGGAACGGGGGTACTGATTGAGAATGATCAGCCATGATCACATTGAATGGCGGTGCTGGCTCGAAGGGCCGAATGGCCTCCTCCTGCACCTATTGTCTATTGTCTACCCTGTTCCTGCCTTCTCCCCATACCCCCTCACCCCGCCTCATGTTCCAATGAATCACTTCAGAAATGTATTTACTGTTCCCTCTCTTCATTCCTTACTCTCTATCTCACTCCGCTCCTCTTTCACACACACTCCTTCCCTCTCTCAGACACTTGCCCTTTCCCTTTTTACTCTTCTCTCTCTCTCTCTCTCTCTCCTCCTTCCTCCTCCTCTCACCTTCCCTCTCTCACTCACTCCTTCCCCCATTTCCAGTATCTCTCTGGGGTGGGAGCTGCTTTAAGTCTTTGTCGTCCACCCTGGGTTGTCTGACAGAACTGGCACAATTTGCAGCAAAGCATCGACTGCGTTACTCTGAAGCACCAATTGCCACTTTTGATTGTTGTAGTTGACATACGAAAGAAGTATCTCTCTCCCTCTCTCTGTCTTACTCCTTCCCCATATCCTGTCTGAAGGCAGTCTGATGAAGGGTCTCGACCCGAAACGTCGCCCATTCCTTCTCTCCAGAGATGCTGCCTGTCCCGGTGAGTTACTCCAGCATTTTGTGTCTATCTTCAGTTTAAACCAGCAATCTCCCTCTCTCTCTCTCACTCTCTCTTCCATTCTCAGATTCCTTACTGGCATAAGTGTTAGCGCGACACAGCTCTTCACAGCAAGATGTGAACTCAGCTCAGAACCTTGTGATGGCCTTTGAAGAGCGAATAACTTGACACAACTCCATCCCTTTACCCCCCCCCCCCCCCCCCCATGATATACTTCCTTCCAAATCACACTCGCATCCAAACCCCCACCTGAGTTTAATGATTGATCCCTGACCTGTTCTAATGTTGTTTACACAGGTAGCCAGCAGCGTCACCCCTCCCCCGCCTCTGCTTTGTGATCGCTCTCTGAGCTAGTCGGTCGGTGTCAATGAGGTTGTGTCCATTGCCAAGGAAGCTTAATCGGGTGGAAATGTTTCAGATTCCTGCAAGTTAATGGCGGGTGGTGGCCTCAGCCAGGCGACAGGGGATGTGAAACACCTGCTCCCAGGTACAGGATCCAGCCAGGCCTACCCCAGCCTGAAGCCTGGCAGTCTGGTCAGGGCCAGGCCCAAAATAGGCACAACACGCTGGAGTAACTCAGCAGGTCAAGCAGCATCTCTGGAGAAAAAGGAATAGGTGACGTTGGGACCCTGGTTCAGACTCAAGCCGGCCATGCCCTGCCTATGTTATCCTCCTACATTCCCCTTTCAAATGTAATTTTATCCTCTCCCTTTCTGGCTTCCACACCGTTTATCTTCATGATCAACAATCTCACCCAGATATTTCATGATCCCATTACCACTATCTCCACGATCTGAGCTTGATGAAATGGGACCATTGATAGGGTTGCCAACTGTTCCTTATTGGCCGGGACATCCCGTATTTTGGGCTAAATTGTTTTTGTCCCTTATGGGACCGCCCTTGTCCCGTATTAGGCCCGGGGGGCGCTGTAGGCCCGGATGCTGTAGGCCCCGACCCTGTCGGCCCCGACGCTGTAGGTCCCGAAAGTTTAGGTCCCAACACTCTAGGTTTCCGACATTTTAGCTCTGGACAGTAGGCCCGTAGGCCCAGGCGCCGCCTAACGGAGGTTACATAGCAACCCACCCCCCGGCCCGGGTGGCCGCCATTGGTGGAGCGGGAGCACGTGACCGCTGGCTGGGTGAGGTCACGTAGGGCACGGGGCGGTGACTTCACCTTGTCCCATATTTGGGAGTGAGGAAGTTGGCAACCCTAACCAATGACCATATACCACATGGAATGAACTGCCCATAAATCACAGCAAATGTACCGCACAAAAGGAGGCCATTTGGCCCATCATGTTCATGCTGGTCTAAAGGGAGCGGGAGCACGTGGGGTCACCCTTTGTCCCTTATTTGGGAGTGAGGAAGTTGGCAACCCTACTAATACGGGACAAGGGCGGTCCCGTACGGGACAAACTAATTTAGTCCAAAATATGGGATGTCCCGGCTAATACGGGACAGTTGGCAACCCTAACTTCAGGACACGTGCCAACACACTAAACTAAACTAAACTAAACTAAACTAAACTAAACTAAACTAAACTAAACTCTGCATTCAACACATGCTGTACTGTCCAGGGAGTGATTGAGAATGATCAGCCATGATCACATTGAATGGCGGTGCTGGCTCGAAGGGCCGAATGGCCTCCTCGTGCACCTATTGTCTATTGTCTATTGTCTAAAATGTCACCTATTCCTTTTCTCCAGAGATACTGCCTGACCACTGAGTTACTCCAGCTTTTTGTGTCGATCTTCAGGGAAAAGGGCGTTTTACATCTAATCTGTGTCGTTCCTGCACTGGCCGTGTTTGATGGGTCTTTACTCTGTATCAAAACCATACTCTGATGTGTGTCCTCATAGGCCAGGGGAGTTCTGCCTTCTCTACACGAGTCTCTGGTCAAACAGATCGAGACACGCAGGCAAGGCAGCCCATCCCTTCCTCTCCTCGCTCCACTCATAAGTTCTAGGAGCAGAATTAGGCCATTCGGCCCATCAAGTCTACCCCGTCATACAATCATGGCTGATCTATCTTTCCCTCTCAACCCCATTCTCCTCATAACCTCTGACACCCGTACTGATCAAGAATCTATCAATCTCTGCCTTGAAAATATCCATAGACTTGACCTCCACAGCCGTCTGCGGCAATGAATCCCACAGATTCACCACCCTCTGACTAAATCAATTCCTCCCCATCGCCTTTCTAAAGGTACGTCCTTTTATTCTGGGGCTAGTGCCTCTGGCCTTAAGACTCTCGCACTAATGGAAACATCCTGTTCACATCCACTCCATCCAGACCGTTCACTATTCGGTACGTCTCAATGAGGTCCTGCCTCCCTCATCCTTCACGACAGCCTCGAGATATCCCTCCGTGTCGGAGTGGAAGACAGAAGCTCGGAAGACAGATGTTGCAGCCAAGCAAGGAGGAACTGTCCACAGCACAGACACGCCGGCAAGGAACAAGGATCACAATAGTGAAAGCAACTCCTGAATAGAAAAGGGAAGAGTGCAGGTTGGCAAGTTCCCTTATTCAAGAGAGGTGCAGGAGACTGCAGAGGCTGCTGCCTAAAGCAAACAGCTAAGGGGGAACTCAGCAGGTCAAGCAGCATCTATGGAGGGAAATGGACGGTCACCATTTCGACTAAAGACCCTTCACCTATCTCAATTTGAAACGTTGACTGTTTGTATACCTACACAGATGCTACCTGACCCGCTGAGTTTCTCCAGCATAGCCTTTTGGTCTCTTAAGAGTCTCGACCCGAAACGTCACCCATTCCTTCTCTCCAGAGATGCTGCCTGACCCGCTGAGTTTCTCCAGCATAGTCTTTTAGTCTCTTACTCTAAGATAGGGTGCAGAGTTAAGAGAGAAGGCACAGGAAGGCAAGGATTAATTAGAAATAATGCTCCCATAACAAGGTGTTCACAACAGCCACTGGACTGCAGAGAGAACACTAAACTCCCATTGTTATTTCAGGGTTACTGGTCCCACACACACACACTGACCCTCACTGGGGTACGGGCCCCACACACCCTGACCCTCACTGGGGTACGGGCCACACACACACACCCTGACCCTCACTGGGGTACTGGCCCCACACACACACACTGACCCTCACTGTGGTACGGGCCCCACACACACACACACACTGACCCTCACTGGGGCATGGGTTCTCTCATTCAGAAGGAGCAGCGATATTTCTGGCAGTTTCTACACTTACTAGCTGATATAAATTGAGAACTAACCAAAAACCAATATTGTCTATTTTTCAATCAGTCAACTTCCTCTGTGGGTGCTCAACATTTAGTGTTCCTTTGTCAGGCCCCAACAGGCTTATATACCTCCACATCGTTTCAGCACACATCTTCCCCAACCAAACATATCAGTTGCCCTCGAAGGTAGACACAAAATGCTGGAGTAACTCAGCGAGTCAGGCAGCATCTCTGGAGAGAAGGAATGGATGACCCGAAACCTCACCCATTCCTTCTCCCCAGAGATGCTGCCTGAACCACTGAATTTCTCCAGCATTTTGTGTCTACCTTCGATTTAAACCAGCATCTGCAGTTTTCTTTCCTCCATATCAGTTGCCCTGTAGTGGGGTCTACAGAGGAAACAAGCTTAAGAAAGGCCAGCGTGTAGCGAGAATTCCCAGCGCTTATCTCCACCACAGTACTATACAGATTGTTCCAGCCAGTTCCCAACTGCTCAGCCTCCAAGTCCCAGTCCTACTGACCTTCACAGAGCCATACTGAGGCAGTGCCACACTGTCACAGAGGGGCAGTACTGAGGCAGTGCCACACTGTCACAGAGGGGCAGTACTGAGGCAGTGCCACACTGTCACAGAGGGGCAGTACTGAGGCAGTGCCACACTGTCACAGAGGGGCAGTACTGAGGCAGTGCCACACTGTCACAGAGGGGCAGTACTGAGGGAGTGCCACACTGTCACAGAGGGGCAGTACTGAGGGAGTGCGCACTGCCAGAGGGGCAGTACTGAGGCAGTGCCGCACTGCCAGAGGGGCAGTACTGAGGGAGTGCCGCACTGTCACAGAGGGGCAGTACTGAGGCAGTGCCGCACTGTCACAGAGGGGCAGTACTGAGGGAGTGCGCACTGCCAGAGGGGCAGTACTGAGGCAGTGCCGCACTGCCAGAGGGGCAGTACTGAGGCAGTGCCGCACTGCCAGAGGGGCAGTACTGAGGGAGTGCCGCACTGTCACAGAGGGGCAGTACTGAGGCAGTGCCGCACTGTCACAGAGGGGCAGTACTGAGGCAGTGCCACACTGTCACAGAGGGGCAGTACTGAGGCAGTGCCGCACTGTCAGAAAAGTCCAAAGTGGTTTTTAAATCCCATGATTTAAGATGAGGAAAGAAACCAGTTCTCTCCTTCATTCAAGCATGTTTAGAGCTGCAGCCAAGATGACTAAATTTAGACGGTCTGGTCACGTTGTTGTTCATGGGGTTAGCTTTGCACAAATTAGCCACTGCGTTTCCTACCTGAAGCAAGTAGTTTCTTTTGTCTGTGGTGACTGACTGAGGTGTCCGGGTGATAGAATTTGCCTGAGACAGCAGCAGCAGGCAGTGGCAACGTCAGGCTGATAACTCATTCTGAAACCCTTCAAACTATTCATTGCTATCAGAGGGGCCAAGCGTTTGCTCTGGGACTTTACGCTGGTGTTTATGGGGGCGGCGCGGTGGCGCAGCGGTAGAGTTGCTGCCTTACAGCGCCAGAGACCCGGGATCGATCCTGACTGCGGGTGCTGTCTGTACGGAGTTTGTATGTTCTCCTCCTGACGTGCGTGGGATTTCTCCGGTCTCCTCCCACACTCCAAACACGTGCAGGGTTGCAGGTTCATGGCTTGGTATAATTGAAAAACTGTCCCTGCAGTGTGTGTGGGATCGTGTTAGTGTGCGGGGATCGCTGGTCGGCGCGGACTCAGTGGGCCAAAGGGCCTATTTCCGCGCAGTATAGATCTTTGAACGAAACTAAACTAAACTACAGCCTCACCCATGTACCCCATCTACTCTCTGCTCACACCCACTGTTTCTAGGACTGACTCAGGGACCTTGTTTGTCATTTTTTATCTTGGTTTCAGCATAGAACAGTTGAAAAAGCAGTTCCAAAATGAGTCTGAAGCTAAATGGCAGTTTATCTCACATCTAGATATGTGTCGGCATTACTGGGTAAAACACTCATGTACGCAAGAAACAAGTCAATGTCATTCATCCATATGTTTGATACCACAGCAAGGAACAGAGGAGATAGAAACATAGAAAATAGGTGCAGGAGGAGGCCATTCGGCCCTTCGAGCCAGCACCGCCATTCATTGTGATCATGGCTGATCATCTACAATCAATAACCCGTGCCTGCCTTCTCCCCATATCCCTTGATTCCACTAGCCCCTAGAACTCTATCCAACTCTCTTTTAAATTCAACCAGTGAATTGGCCTCCACTGCCTTCTGTGGCAGAGAATTCCACAGATTCACAACTCTCTGGGTGAAAAAGTTTTTTCTCACCTCAGTTTTAAATGGCCTCCCCTTTACTCTTAGACTGTGTGGCCCCTGGTTCTGGACTCCCCCAACGTTGGGAACATTTTTCCTGCATCTTGCTTGTCCAGTCCTTTCATAATTTTATACATCTCTATAAGACGACCCCCCTCTCATCCTTCTAAACTCCAGTGAATACAAGTCCAGTCTTTCCAATCTTTCCTCATATGACAGTCCCGCCATCCCGGGGATTAACCTGGTGAACCTACGCTGCACTGCCTCAATGGCAAGGATGTCCTTCCTCAAATTAGGAGACCAAAACTGCACACAATACTCCAGATGTGGTCTCACCGGGGCCCTGTACAACTGCAGAAGGGCCTCTTTACTCCTACACTCAAATCCTGTCACAGGGAGAGATGGTGATCTCGTGAGTTCAACACCTCACAAGACTGTGGGTCACCAATCTTGTCGTCACCAATGCTGGAACCACCTCAATGAGCGGGGACTTGCCGATCAGCTCACCGGCCATGTTTCGCTGTGATCACCACGTCCTGCTCGCTGTGCTTGATCAGCGCTTGGTAACCTCCTGAGCCGTGGTGCTGCTGCATCAACATCAAGCTGCTTTGAACACAGCTCACACCAGTGCAACGGTTTATCTTTGCAAGTCTTGGGAGAGTCACCTGATTCCCCATCCCCAGAGCACGAGGAAGTTACAGGGAGGGAGGGAGGGAGGAAGGAAGGAAGGGAGGAGTACTCCTCCTCTCTCCAACGAGAGCTTTGCATCACCCTTTCCTGCATCACCATGTCTGTGGTCTGAAGAAGGGTCTCGACCCGAAACGTCACCTATTCCTTTTCTCCGGAGATGCTGCCCGACCCGCTGAGTTACTCCAGCTTTTTGTGTCCATCTTCGGTGAGAACCCGGCATTTGCAGTTCCTTCCTACACAAGAGATCTCATTCCTCGCTCATACTCTCCCACCCCATTAACCTCGGGTTAATGTTCGACACCGCCGGCCGGGGTGGAGGGAATAATTGGCTCCTGTCTCTGGATTAAACATTGCAGAGGCCTCTCACCTACACTTCGCACAACTTCAAACAGTGTCACCCTTAAATACTTTCACTTTCAAATGAAATGTAAACAACCCTTGGCTTCTGGCTTCATTCCTCCCTTGCAACGGCTCGGTGCAGCATGAGAAAGGTCTGAGGACCACAGTCCGTCCGATCTCTGGTCTGTGCTGTGCTGAAAATTGGTTGGCAGACAGAAAGCAAAGAGTGGGGATAAATGGGTCCCTTTCAGAATGGCAGGCAGTAACTAATGTGGTACCGCAAGGCTCGGTGCTGGGACCGCAGCTATTTACAATATACCTTAATGACTTGGATGAAGGGATTAAAAGTACCATTAACAAATTTGCAGATGATACAAAGCTGGGTGGTCGTGTGAACTGTGAGGAAGATGCTATGAGGTTGCAGGGTGACTTGGACAGGATGTGTGAGTGGGCGGATGCATGGCAGATGCAGTTTAATGTGGATAAGTGTGATGTTATCCACTTTGGTGGTAAGAATAGGAAGGCAGAGTATTATCTGAATGGTGTCAAGTTAGGAAAAGGGGACGTACAGCGAGATCTGGGTGTCCTAGTGCATCAGTAACTGAAAGGAAGCATGCAGGTACAGCAGGCAGTGAAGAAAGCCAATGGAATGTTGGCCTTCATAACAAGAGGAGTTGAGTATAGGAGCAAAGAGATCCTTCTGCAGTTGTACAGGGCCCTAGTGAGACCGCACCTGGAGTACTGTGTGCAGTTTTGGTCTCCAAATTTGAGGAAGGATATTCTTGCTATTGAGGGCGTGCAGCGTAGGTTTACTAGGTTAATTCCCGGAATGGCGGGACTGTCATATGTTGAAAGACTGGAGCGACTAGGCTTGTATACACTGGAATCTAGAAGGATGAGAGGGGATCTTATCCAAACGTATAAGATTATTAAGGGGTTGGACACGTTAGAGGCAGGAAACATGTTCCCAATGTTGGGGGAGTCCAGAACAAGGGGCCACAGTTTAAGAATAAGGGGTAGGCCATTTAGAACAGAGATGAGGAAAAACGTTCTCAGTCAGAGAGTTGTGAACCTGTGGAATTCTCTGCCTCAGAAGGCAGTGGAGGCCAATTCTCCGAATGCATTCAAGAGAGAGCTAGATAGAGCTCTTAAGGATAGCGGAGTCAGGGGGTATGGGGAGAAGGCAGGAACGGGGTACTGATTGAGAATGATCAGCCATGATCACGTTGAATGGTGGTGCTGGCTCGAAGGGCCGAATGGCCTCCTCCTGCACCTATTGTCTATTGTCTATCACCACTGGGTGAGTAGG
Organism: Rhinoraja longicauda; assembly: GCF_053455715.1. Classification (NCBI taxonomy): domain Eukaryota; kingdom Metazoa; phylum Chordata; class Chondrichthyes; order Rajiformes; family Arhynchobatidae; genus Rhinoraja; species Rhinoraja longicauda. Next base: position 21,563,821 of record NC_135983.1, read on the forward strand.
CAGCCTCTACAATTGGCCGCAGTCTCACCATCACAATGGTGCAGCAGTAGAACTATAGCCTTACAGCGCCAGAGACTCGGGTTTGACCCTGACTGTGGGTGTGCCGTCTGTACGGAGTTTGTACAGAGTCTCTTTTCTCCCCGTGACCTGCGTGGGGTTTCTCCGAGATCTTCAGTTTCCTCCCACATTCCAAAGACGTACAAGTTTGTAGGTGAATTGGCTTGGTATAAATGTAAAATTGTCCCGAGTGTGTGTGGGGTGGTGTTGGGGATCGCTGATCGGTGAGGTAAGGAAGGGGGAGGGATAAAAGGGGAATAAAGCTTTTAAACTGAGTTGACACCCCTTGTCCTCTTGCTCTAGTCCATGAAGCCACTGGAAACTGTGGCTTCCGCTCTATAAAATGTCTCCTTAAACTTCTCTCGTTCATAGGGGAAAGGCCTTGTGATAGAAACCCCTCGACCCGGGCGGCCGCCATTGGTGGAGAGGGAGCACGTGGCCGCTGGCTGGGTGAGGTCACGTGGGGCGCGGGGCGGTGACGTCACCTTGTCCCATATTTGGGAGTGAGGAAGTTGGCAACCCCTAGTGATGAATGAGGACGTGATAGTGACAGATAACACCAAAAAAAAAGTAAGTTAGTGAGTGGGAAGATATGTAGGATTTGGGTGTGGGGGGAGAGGGAGGGAGGGAGAGAGGGGAGGGAGAGAGGGAGAGAGAGAGAGAGAGAGAGAGAGAGAGAGAGAGAGAGAGAGAGAGAGAGAGAGAGAGAGAGAGAGAGAGAGAGAGAGAGAGAGAGAGAGAGAGAGAGAGAGAGAGAGAGAGGAGGAGGAGGAGGAGGAGGAGGAGGAGGAGGAGGAGGAGGAGGAGGAGGTGGAGGAGGAGGAGGAGGAGGAGGAGGAGGAGGAGTAGCATCTGGAAAACTCATTACTGCTTAGTCTAATTCCCATCTTTCTTCCAACTTAGGCTGAGTATGATCCAATTTCCAAATGTCTTCGTCTTTTTCCTTGGGCCCTTGGGCCCTGTTTCTGATAAAGCACAAGAAAGGAAGAGAGAGAGAGACAGAAAAACATATAAAAAATTGAAAGAGACTGGAACAGCAAAGGAGAAAAAGACAGACACGTGGTCTGTCTAATCCACAAAAACGTGGTCGGAGTGAACGGAAAGGGAGAAAAAAACCGAGAGAGAGAGAAATGGAAAATGAGATAAAGAAAGAAGCCCACAGATAAGATGAGATGGTAAAGAAAGGAAAGAGAGATAGACAGAGAGAGGGAGGAGACAATGGATAAAATACCCTTCACAGCTTAGGCCACCTTGGCTCACTCCCTCTCTTTCTCCATCGCTATTTCACCGCACTTTATAATTGGGAAGGGAGTCTGTGTGGGGCAGGGCCCAAGCCTCGGTTGTGTACAATGAGCACATTGTGTGTCCCAGTAGACAGGCTGAAGCAGGATGCCATTTGCCAAGGTGCTTCACTGCATAATCCTGCTTGCTGTTAACCAAATCTCAGGATGTCGAGAGCTGGAATGCAATCAAACATTTTCTTTTCCTCCTCCTGTATTAGGGAAACATTTCTTTCCATCAAGAACAGTAACTCCGCCCTCTTACTTTTTTTTTTTGGGGGGGGGGGGAGAGGGGAAGGGGGGAGAGGGGAAGGGGGGAGATGGCGAAAGAAAATGGAGGGATCTAATTAGAATGTGCGTCCATCTGTGCCTGTATTGTAGCCCAGGGAAGAACAGTTAAAGCAAGTGAGACGTCCTCAGAAGGCCTCAGACACGGTGATTAGTCACACAGTATTAATCTGAGACCTAACAATAGGCCTCAAAGTCCGACCGAACTCCAGCTGTCAGCCAGTGAAAGAAAGGAAAGAAAACAGATTTAGAGATTGGAGTGTTGGGGGCAATTTCTGCAGAGTGGCGTGGCTTGGCTTTCAGTCATTGAAAGAAGCGCTTGGGTCCTTTGTCTGGTAATTGCTCATGGGCCCTGAGTTTGGCGTGCGAGGGAGGGAGGGAGGGGAGGAGGCTGTGTGTGTGTGTGTGTGTGTGTGTGTGTAGGCTGGACATAGAACGTGGAGCAACACAATGCACAATCCACAGTCAACAGAAGGCACAACCTGCCTCAGCAAGGGGGGGGGTGGGGGGATGGAATCAAAATGTTTGTAGATCCACAAGTGTTGTTTACTACCAGCGTCTTTGAGGCCCAGTGTGTCGTTTTCCCCATCCCTCTCTTCATTATCTCCACCTCTTCCCCTCCCCTGGGCCCATTCCTTCTGTTTTAAAGAAACATCCACAGCTTTTAATTTTACCCACAGCCAAATGCTACAGCAGAGCAACAGATCATAAAGCCTAACTGGCCTTTGCTGGTGTTTATACTCGCTAGTCCTCGCTAGTCCTAGGCTCCTTAACGTAGCAGGATATTCTTAGTTTAGAGATACAGCGCGGAAACATGACCTTCGGCCCACCGGGTCCGCGCCGACCAGCGATCCCCGCACATTAACACTATCCTACACCCACCAGGGACATTTTTTACATTTACCAAGCCAATTGACCTACAAACCTATACGTCTTTGGAGTGCGGGAGGAAACCGAAGATCTCGGGGAAAACCCACGCAGGTCATGGTGAGAACGTACAAACTCCGTACAGACGGCACCCGTAGTCAGGATCGAACCCGGGTTTCCAGCGCTGCATTCGCTGTAAGGCAGCAACTCTACCGCTGCGCCACCGTGCCCGATTCTATTCTCTCTCTGTCCTATATCCCTTTAATTTGAGTGCCTGAGCTACAGGGAGATGTTTTCCACCATAGGTTCAAAGAGGCATCCCATTATCACATCTAATTGTAGGCTTCACCCTCTGTGCCCACAGCCCCCAACATAAATCTATTTATCCGCTGACATCCTCTGAGATGTATCTTAATTCTCTGAGTTAAAATTACGAGAGGTTTACTGTAGTTGTGTTTTTTCGAGATACAGCGCGGAAACAGGCCCTTCGGCCCATCGTGTCCGCGCCGACCAGCGATACCTAACATCATCCTGCACACTAAGGACACTAAGGTGCGATTTGTACCAAAACCAATTAACCAATTAACATACAAGCCTGTATTTTCTTTGGAGTGTGGGAGGAAACCAGAGCACCCGGGGGAAACCCACGCGGTCACGGGAAGAACGTACAAACTCTGTTCAGATATCACCCATAGTCAGGATCAAACCTGAGGTCTCTGCAGCTGTAAAGAAATCAGCAACTCTACCGCCGCGCCACCGCGCTGAAGTATAGAGATAGGGTACACAGTCAGAATCGTTTTCTCCAGGATAGAAAAATCAAATAATAGAGGGCATAGCTTTAAAGTGAGAGATGCCACGTTTAAAGATGTGCAGGGCTGCCTTTTTTTCAGAGAGGTTGGTGGGGGTCTGCAACCTGCTACTGAGGTTGGTGTTGGAGGCAGATATAAAGCTTGTGGAATGGCACATGGAGATGGGGACATATGGATTACGTGCAGATAGTAAGAGATGATCTTGGCATCATGTTTGGCACTGACATGGTGGGCCAAGGAGCCCGTTCTTTTACCCCTCTGTTCGATGTTCTACGCAGTTCCTGGTACCATCGCAGGTGATGTCTTGGAGACGAAATGTTAAACTGAGACCCCCATCAGCTCTTGCAAGTGGTTGTAAAAGATCACGCAGCTCTATTTGAAATACAGTCGCCACCTATGCCCTCACCTCTATTTATCTCTCGAACAACATCACTAAGCAAAACTTTCAGGAAATAAACGTGTTTCTATTTGGGGGTTAGCTTGTGGTATGAAAACTGGCCGGTGTGATTTATTTTCTAAAAAAGAGACAACACTTCAAACTTATTCCCACAAGAAGAGCCGTGGCAGGAGAGAGGAGGGAAGGCGGATCAAACCAAGCAAACCAGTAGGATTCAGTCAACACAGTCATTGTAAATAGACAATAGACAATAGGTGCAGGAGTAGGCCATTCGGCCCTTCGAGCCAGCACCGCCATTTAATGTGATCATGGCTGATCATTCTCAATCAGTACCCCGTTCCTGCTTTCTCCCCATACCCCCTGACTCCGCTATCCTTAAGAGCTCTATCAAGCTCTCTCTTGAATGTATTCAGAGAATTGGCCTCCACTGCCATCTGAGGCAGAGAATTCCACAGATTCACAACTCTCTGACTGAAAAAGTTTTTCCTTATCTCCATTCTAAATGGCCCACCCCTTATTCTTAAAACTGTGGCCCCTTGTTCTGGACTCCCCCAACATTGGGAACATGTTTCCTGCCTCTAATGTGTCCAACCCCATAATAATCTTATACGTTTGTGATAAGATCCCCTCTCATCCTTATAAGATCCCCTGTCACCCTTATATAGTGTGGATAGTGTGGATTCATACTCACCGACAAACCTCAGTCCCATTAGGATTCCGGGTACACCTGCCTCCATTCAGGCAGTATTCCGAGTAGATGTTGCAATTCAAACCTGAGGGAGAGGAAGGGAGGTGGAGGGAAAGAGGGGGATAGAGAGAGAGAGAGAGAGAGAGAGAAAAAAAATGAATTAGCAATTTACAAGTAATGTCTTCCTGGACATTTTCCTAGCTGATACACTGTCCATCTGATAGAAACATAGGTACAGGAGGAGGCCATTTGGCCCTTCGAGCCACCACCGCCATTCATTGTGATCATGGCTGTTCGTCCACAATCTGTAACCTGTGTCCAACATCTCCCCATATCCCTTGATTCCACTAACCCCAGAGCTCTATCGAACTCTCTTTTAAATTCATCCAGTGGATTGGCCTCCACTGCCCTCTGTGGCAGAGAATTCTGAGTTGGTTCTTACGTATTCTGCAATTGACACAGTGTTCAACAACACCTGCCTTTAGAGTGAATGTGCAAAAAACAAATTATTTTATGGGTCTGAAAATTGCGTAAATATCAGCTTTCATTTCAGGTGAAGAAGATGTTGTTTTTAGTCAATTATTTCAAAATACACTGACCCTCACTGGGCGTACGGGTCACACACACACTGACCCTCACTGGGCGTACGGGTCACACACACACTGACCCTCACTGGGTGTACGGGTCACACACACACTGACCCTCACTGGGCGTACGGGTCACACACACACACTGACCCTCACTGGGCGTATGGGTCACACACACACTGACCCTCACTGGGCGTACGGGTCACACACACACTGACCCTCACTGGGCGTACGGGTCACACACACACTGACCCTCACTGGGTGTACGGGTCACACACACACTGACCCTCACTGGGCGTACGGGTCACACACACACTGACCCTCACTGGGTGTACGGGTCACACACACACTGACCCTCACTGGGCGTACGGGTCACACACACACTGACCCTCACTGGGGTAGATGTTTAGAGAAACAGCATAGAAACAGGCCCTTCAGCCCACCGAGTCCACACTGACAATTAATCACCATTCACACTAGTTCTATGTTATCCCACTTTCGCATCCACTCCCTAAACAAATGTGCACAGGCTAATTAACCTACAAGTCCGCACATTGTCGGGATGTGGGAGGAAACTGGAGCATCCGGAGGAAACCCACGCAGTCACAGGGAGCCCTAAGAATTAAAGGGCGCTCTTTTAGAAAGGAGGTGAGGAGGAACTTCTTTAGTCAGAGGGGAGTTAATCTGTGGAACTCATTGCCACAGAGGGCTGTGGAGACCAAGTCAGTGGACATTTTTAAGGCAGAGATCCAATCAAATTCTTGATTAGAACGGGTGTCAAGGGCTATGGGGGAGAAGGCAGGAAAATGGGATTAGGAGGCGGAGATCAGCCATGGTTGAATGGCGGAGTGGACTTGATGGGCCGAATGGCCTAATTCTGCTCCTATTACTTGTGAGAATGTGCAAACTCCCGAAACCCACAGACAGCTCCCGAGGTCAGGATTGAACCTGGCTCTATCGGTTGTCCCAGTGTCGGTGGGTCCCCAGTTTCAGCCAGGGATAGACAATAGACAATAGGTGCAGGAGGAGGCCATTCGGCCCTTCGAGCCAGCACCGCCATTCAATGTGATCATGGCTGATCA
>NC_135983.1:21575375-21577875 GCF_053455715.1 Rhinoraja longicauda
GTTTAAGAATAAGGGGTAGGCCATTTAGAACTGAAATGAGGAAAAACTTTTTCAGTCAGAGAGTTGTGAATCTGTGGAATTCTCTGCCTCAGAAGGCAGTGGAGGCCAATTCTCTGAATGCATTCAAGAGAGAGCTGGATAGAGCTCTTAAAGATAGCGGAGTCAGGGGGTATGGGGAGAAGGCAGGAACGGGGTACTGATTGAGAATGATCAGCCATGATCACATTAAATGGCGGTGCTGGCTCGAAGGGCCGAATGGCCTCCTCCTGCACCTATTGTCTATTGTCTAAATGTTTGAGAAACTGCGAATTAGACAATGCTTTTCAAAACACTTGGATGAACAAAATACTTTCTGGCCAATTAACTATTTTAAGGAGACACAAGGGGCTGCAGAATCTGGAATCGTGCGCAGAACGTATCTCTAAACTAAACTGAACTAAACACGAAGTGCTGGAGTAACTCAGTGACCCAACGTGTAGGAAATAACTGCAGATGTTGGTTTAAATGGAAGGTAGACACAAAATGCTGGGGTAACTCAGCGGGTCAGGCAGCATCTCTGGAGAGAAGGAATGGGTGACGGTTCGGACTGATGTCAGGGGAGTGGGGGGGGGGGGGGGCAGAGATGGAAAGTAGTCGGAGACAGTAAGACTGGTGGGAGAACTGGGAAGGAGGAGGGGATGGAGAGAGAGGGAAAGCAAGGGCGATTTGAAGTTGGAGAAGTCAATGCTCATACCGCTGGGGTGTAAGCTGCCCAAGCGAAATATGAGGTGCTGTTCCTCCAATTTGCGCTGGGCCTCACTCTGACAATGGAGGAGGCCCAGGATAGAAAGGTCAGATTGGGAATGGGAGGGGGAGTTAAAGTGCTGAGCCACCGGGAGATCAGGTTGGTTAAGGCGGACTGAGCGGAGGTGTTCAGCGAAACGATGGCCGAGCCTGCGTTGGTCGGTGAGACCAAGCGGGTCAGGACCCTTCAAACTGTAACTCAAGTATCAAGACAGAGGACACACTGCATCCGATTAATACACAGCAAGTTGCCAGAGCAACAACGTGTCGTTTTTCCACACACTCCGCATTTAGTGCCATTAGTCCCTGATATAATTTCCAAACTATCAGGAAGATTTATCCCGTTCTTCTCAAATTCTGACATTTGGATGGAACATTTGGAGGGAAGGTGGGCCATGAACAACTTTACAGACAAATGGTACTGACAGTGCTGTACTCTCGACAGAACACTGCGAGCATTAGCCCAGATGATTGATGTGCCCGCATCTCTGAAGTGAGACCCAGCTCCTAACCGATTGGTAGTTAGACACAAAGTGCTGGAGTAACTCAGCGGGACAGGCAGCATCTCTGGAGAGAAGGAATGGGTGACTCTCAGTCTCTCAGTCTTCACTGACTCTCGGTCTGAAGAAGGGTCTCGACCCGAAACGTCACCCATTCCTGCTCTCCAGAGATGCTGCCTGACCCGCTGAGTTACTCCAGCGTTTTTTGGTGTCTATCTTCGGTGTAAACCGGCATCTGCAGTACCTTCCTACTCCTCACACAGGGACCAGGAGGCGAGTGCACGCCACCGAAACACAACTGACACCTTCAGACGATTTCTTTTATGAGATCGAAGAAAGTCACGTAAATATTAAAACAAGGACAGAGTGTAACATTACAACGAGGGCCGAGTGCCGCATTTGTACCCAGACCTCGTTTATCCCACCCGCTAAACCTACTTGGAGGCACATTTAGTCTGTGTGTAGGAAGGAACTGCAGATGCTGGTTTACCAAAAAAAAATGCTGGAGTAACTCAACGGGGCAGGCGGCATCTCCGGAGAGAAGGAGTAGGTGACGTTTGGAGTCGAGACCATTCTTCAGACTGAGAGTCAGGGGAGAGGGAAGCAGTCTTCCATCCATGTAAACCAGCGTCTCCTATAACCCCCCCCTCCCCACACACACACACACACACATTTCGTCTGCTCCACTGCGAAATCTCGAGGTATGTCGACTTTTTAAAAGGTCCCCCCTCTCTCCGACGAGAGTTCTGCACACCCCTCTCCCGCTGTTTCCCTCTCCCCCTGACTCTCAGTCTGAAGAAGGGTCTCGACTAAATGCAGCCCTACGTCCCCATTCACAGTTTTGTCGGAAATCTCTTCCTAATATCTCCCAGCTTTCCAATCCTCAGTTGCAACAGTTCAGTTTATTGTCACGTGTACCGAGGTACAGTGGAAGGCTTTGGTTACGTGCTAAATACCCAGTCACCAGAGAGGCAATGCACGAATGCAATCGAGTCATTTACACCGCATAGAAACATGATAAGGGAATAATGTTTAGTGCAAGGTAAAGCCAGCAAAGTCCGAGCAAGGGTTAGTCCGAAGGTCAACAATGAAACATAGAAAATAGGTGCAGGAGGAGGCCATTTGGCCCTTCGAGCCAGCACCGCCATTCATTGTGATCATGGCTGTTCGTCCACAATCAGTAACCTGTGTCCAACATCTCCCCATATCCCTTGATT
>NC_135983.1:21582875-21585375 GCF_053455715.1 Rhinoraja longicauda
TGCAGCCTATCTGGCCCTGTGGATTTATCGGCCTTTAATCCATTCAATTTACCTAACACCACTTCCCGACTAACCTGGATTTCACTCAGTTCCTCCATCTCATTTGACCCCCAGTCCCCTGCTATTTCCGGCAGATTATTTATGTCTTCCTTAGTGAAGACAGAACCAAAGTAGTTATTCAATTGATCTGCCATGTCCTTGTTCCCCATGATCAATTCATCTGTATCTGACTGCAAGGGACCTACATTTGTTTTAACTAATCTTTTTCTCTTCGCATATCTATAAAAGCTTTTGCAGTCAGTTTTTATGTTCCCTGCCAGTTTTCTTTCATAATCTATTTTCCCTTTCCTAATTAAGCCCTTTGTCCTTCTCTGCTGGACTCTGAATTTCTCCCAGTCCTCTGGCAGGCTGCTTTTCTTGCTCCGCGGGACACGTTACACCGGGTTATGGGAGAGCTAGGTTACTTGTAGTATGTCTGAAGAAGGGTCTCGACCCGAAACGTCACCCATTCCTTCTCTCCAGCGATGTTGTCTGACCCGCAGAGTTACTCCAGCGTTGTGTGTCTTTTGTTTAGAGACACAGCGCGGAAACAGCACATGGTCCTACACACTGGGGACAATTTATTTTTCTTTTAACCAAAGCCAATTAACCTATAATCTGTACGTTTTTGGAGTGTGGGATGAGTCCGGAGCTCCCGGAGAAAACCCACGGGGTCACGGGGAGAAGGTACAAACTCCGTACAGACAGCACCCGTGGTCAGGATCGAACCCGGGTCTTTGGCGCTGTAAGGCAGCAACTCTACCGCCGTGCCATGAAGGTTATGGGAGAGCACGTTTCCTTGTAGTTCCCAGACCACTGGATTGGTGATTCCCCCGAGAGTGGAGAGCGAAATCTCTCCAGGGTTCTCCCAACTGACCACTGCCCAGTGTGACCCTTCTCAAGGGTCTCGACCCGTAACGTCACCCTGTAGGGACACAGGGATTGGTCCAGACCATCGAACCCTCTGATTGGTAGAAGAGGTGAGGTGGTGCGCAGATAAAGGAACTGGGCAGTCTGGTTTAGAACTCCGAGAGAGACAGTAAGATTTATGGTTGTCTGTCGTTTGATGCGTTGGTTGTCACGGTTGTTAATATTACAATAAACGTCTACCTCAACGTACTTCGCCTACGACTCGCCATAGTGGTGACCCCGACGTGATCACAGATCACCAAGATGTCCCATCGGGAGGCATCGACGCCGAACGCAGTCGGCGTTCATCTGTCCCCGTTCTGGGCCCACCAACCACGCCTGTGGTTCACCCAAGCGGAGGCACAGTTCCACCTCCGGGGAATACAGGAGGACGCGACCCGATTCTACCACCTACTGAGCGTCCTGCCGTCGGAGACGTCCGCACGGGTCGCACAGTACGTCACCGACCCGCCAGAAACCGACAAGTATGCGGGCCTCAAGTCGCTGCTGCTGAAAACCTTCGGCCGCAGCCAACAACAGCGGGCCAGCACACTCCTGCACTTACCTGAGCTAGGGGCCCTCTACCTAGCGATCCGTCATTTTCGCTATTTTTTAGAGGGCCGCTTTTTCGTGGCTTTCACTGACCACAAGCCACTGACGTTTGTTTTTTTGAAGGTTTCTGATCCGTGGTCGGCCCGCCAGCAGAGACACCTCACTTTCGTTTCGGAATTTACCACCGACGTTTGGCACATTGCGGGAAAACTAAACGCCGTGGCGGATGCCCTGCCAGACCGGTGGTTTCCCCGGTTGCCGAGGTAAGTTCCGAGGTGGATTTCCAGGAGCTCGCAGAGGCTCAGCGCCTGGAAGACACCCCCTCCCTGTACCCCCACACCACCTCGGGGTTGCGGTTGGCACAGGTAGCCTGTGGTCCCACGCGTACCAAACTCTGGTGCGATGTTTCTCTGCCGCGCGCCCGCCCGGTAGTGCCCACTTCCATGCGGCGCCAGGTTTTTGACACTATCCACGGCCTAGCACATCCGTCCATCCGGGCCACTTCGGCTCTGATTGCGGCTCGATTTGTCTGGCACGGCCTGCGGAAGCAGGTGGCCGCCTGGTCCCGCTCCTGCATTCCGTGCCAAACCTCCAAAGTACACCGGCACACTTGGCCCCCCGTCCAGCAGTTCACGGTCCCCGCAGTCCGATTCCTCCACATCCATGTGGATCTCGTCGGCCCGTTACCCCACTCCAGGGGCTACACCCACCTCCTCACGGTAGTCGAGCGGTTCACCCGGTGGCCAGAGGCGCTCCCGTTGTCCGACATCTCAGCAGCCTCCTGCGCGCGGGCTCTGGCGCTAAATTGGATTGCCCGTTTTGGCGTCCCGGACGTCATCACTACCGACCGGGGCGCCCAAACATCCCTGTGGGTGGCTCTGACTCAGCTGTGCGGGTCCCGATTACAACAAACCACCGCCTATCACTCCCAGGCCAACGGGATGGTAGAGCGGTTCCACAGGCAGCTTAAAGCGTCCCTCACTGCCCGCCTGTCCGGACC
>NC_135983.1:21590375-21625375 GCF_053455715.1 Rhinoraja longicauda
AAGAGCGACTTCTAACTCTCTCCTGAATACGCCACGGCCTGGTTCACCCAGGAACGAAGGAGATTTAAAAAAGTAATGGCCAGTCTGAAGAAGGATCTCGACCCTAAACGTCACCCATTCCTTCTCCCCAGAGGTGCTGCCTGTCCCGCTGAGTTACTCCAGCATTTTGTGTCTGTGGCCGGTATATAGAGTCTGGTGGGAAGGATGTAGGGGGTTTGTAGAGGGTGGGAAACAGGTTCACTAGAACGTTACTTGGATTAGTGTGTATTATATAGAAGGAAAATGTGGACGCTTGGATTGTTTTCGCTGCAGTTTTGGAGTCTGAGGGGAGATGTGATTGAAGTATATAACATTGTGCGACGAAGCGATAGGATAAAGCCTTTTTCCAGGCTGTGAGTTTGAAGTGAGGGTGGAGAATTTTAAGGAGATTTGTGTGGCTAGCTTTAATTTTGACACAGAGAGAGGGCTAGGTCTCTCTCTCTCTCTGGAACATGCTATCAGGGGAGTGGTAGAAATGGATATGATAACAATATTTAAGAGGCCTTTTTGGGGAGACATAAACAGGCAGGAATATAGACCACATGTAGGCAGGTGGGAATCATTGGATTGGCACCAGGGTCTGCACACATACACAGGGTGGGCCGAAGGGCCTGTTCGTGTGCTGTACTGTGCTGTGTTCTATGATGTTCCCTCACTTTGACCTCGGCACGGTGGCACAGCGGTAGAGTCGCTGCCTCACAGCGCCAGAGACCTGGGTTCGATTCTGACCAGGTGTGCTGTCTGTGTGGAGCCTGCACGTTCTCCCAGTGACCGCGTGGGTTGCTCCTGTTTCCTCCCACATTTCAAAGGCCTGTGGTTTTAGTAGGTTAATTGGCTTCTGTGAATTGTCCCCAGTGTGTAGGATAGTGTTACTGCACGGGGGTGATCGCTGGTCGGCACGGACTCGGTGGGCCGAAGGGCCTGTTTCCGGGCTGTATCTCTAAACTAAAGCACACCTCACTTTTGATCCTCTCTCCTGATGTGAGACGGTCTCTAATTATAGTGTAAATGTACTCTAGTGCAGCCCCGCTTTACCTAGCTTAAGGGTGTTATATCAATGCATGCTGACCCACGCGTGTCCTTTCACTCCTGTGTCAGTCAGTTATTTGGAGATACTAACTAAACAAAGTCAAGCAACTAAGGAACATAGTTAACATCCACTGGAACACATGATTCAACACTCCTCTTAATTGTTAAATACAGGGCTGGAACCTTGACTTAGGCAGGACTCCCAGCACGCTGTGTTTTTATTCAGCAAACAATACCTAATTGAACACGGCACTATGGAAAGCAATTTACAGGGTCCATTTAAACAGAGCCACTGTGAAGTACGTTTTGAATGGCATTGACTCCCAGGTTCAGCAACGTCAGAGACCAGGGCCACATGGGTAGCAAGAGTGCTTGGTATGAGGATTCGTGCAAACACGACCGAATATAACACTAATCTATACAGTTTAAGAATAAGGGGTAGGCCATTTAGAACTGAGATGAGGAAAAACTTTCTCAGCCAGAGAGTTGTGAATCTGTGGAATTCTCTGCCTCAGAAGGCAGTGGAGGCCAGTTCTCTGAATGCATTCAAGTGAGAGCTAGATAGAGCTCTTAAGGATAGCGGAGTCAGGGGGTATGGGGAGAAGGCAGGAACGGGGTACTGATTGAGAATGATCAGCCATGATCACATTGAATGGCGGTGCTGGCTCGAAGGGCCGAAGGGCCTCCTCCTGCACCTATTGTCTATTGTCTATACACAATGAGAATGTCGGAACAGTTTTGGCACGGCCCTTTCATTTGCATCTATCTTTTATTCCGAATAAACTTTATTTTTGGAAAACAAAATTCCACAGTTTAAAAGTATCCGTCCTTGTTTTCAATTTGTCCACAGCCTTTTCTGTGTAAAGCTCAGGCTGATGAAAGGTCATCAACCTGAAACAATGATCGTTTTTGTCCCCATAAGTGCTGCCTGACCTGCTGAGTGTTTTTACCATCCTCTGATATTTTTTACTTAAATGCATTTTATCCCTTTTACTCAAGATACTACAGAAGAGATCCATAGCACCCATTTAAAAAAAAAGAGTCTTGACAACACCAGCATCAAAACTCATGTCTAACACTGCATCAAACTCTTGATAAAAGCAGGGCAATATCACCAGCAGCAGACGGAAGCAGGCAGTAATTATATTATACACATCATTAATCCCAGTGACCCGCAGTGCTGTCTCCCTGCCAGGTTTTGTGATGTTAGACGTGCAATCTCTTGTATAAATCCAATGAAAGATGACAATTGCTAGTATTTCATTAGAACACAAAGTGCTGGAGTAACTCAACAGGTCATGCAGCATCTCTGGAGGACATGGATAGGTGACGTTTTGGGTCAGGACTGTCCCTCAGAGCTCCTTGTGTCTCTATTTTGCTGCTTGTGTCACCATAATATTTGACTTCCTAATTAAGAGGCACTCTGTCAAGTAGTCATTTCTTTCCTCGACAAACCTCAGCCATTCTTGAAGCACCAGCACATTTTTCAGTTACTCACTTAGAGTCAAAGAATCATAGAGTCATACAGCGTGGAAACAGGCCCTTCGGCCCAACTTGCCCACAATGACCAACATGTCCCATCTACACTAGTCCCACTTGCCTGCATTTGGCCCATATCTCGGTAAACCTGTCCTATCCATGTACCTGTCTAATTGCTTCTTAAACGTTGCGATAGTCCCTGCCTCAACTACCTCCTCCGGCAGCTCGTTCCGTACACCCACCACCCTTTTGTGCGAAAAAGTAACCCCTCAGATTCTGATAAAATCTTTCCCCCTTCACCTTAAACCTATGCCCTCTGGTTCTCGATTCCCCTACATTACTCTACGCGGAGTGCTTTTTCTGCTGGGGGTAAGTCTTCTATTCTGTTGGACAATTACATTAACCGGAAAGACTGACCATTCAAATGACAGGTTGTGGTTATCAAGACCAACTTGGCTGGAGTCAGCTGTCTTGGTATCACCTGTAGGACCCCTCTTGAAGGGATGGTCACCTGGGGTCTCCATTCTTCATCATTCTCCAGTGGCAGCCTGCAGTGAAACACAGTGCCGTGCACATTAGGGGAGGACAGGAACGGGCTTGCCATATCACTGTAAGTCGACACAGTCTAGACCTTTCACTCCTGCACCCGTCAGTGATTTGGAGATACTAACATACCCCAGGCAAGCAGCTGAGGGGGTGATGTTCGACACAATATGATTCAATATTCTTTATTAAATGTCAAATACTAACGACAGCCAAGAAGTGATGTGGGAAACTGGAGCACCTGGAGGAAAAGCTCATGGTTGCAGGTGTAACATGTGAGCAAACTCCACACACACAACCCCCGAGGCCATTGCTCTGGACTCCAGTGCTGTGAAGCAGCAGCTCATAAATTCATAAGTGAAACATAGAAACATAGAAACATAGAAAATAGGTGCAGGAGGAGGCCATTTGGCCCTCCGAGCCAGCACCGCCATTCATTGTGATCATGGCTGATCATCCACAATCAGTAACCTGTGCATGCCTTCTCCCCATATCCCTTGTTTCCACTAGCCCCCAGAGCTCTATCTAACTCTAGCTCTTCAATTTAAGCTGATCTATCTTTCCTTCTTAACCTCATTCTCCAGCTTTCTCCCCGTAACCCCGGACACACGGACTAATCATGAACAGGGTTGTAAGTTGATTGGTCTCTGTAATTGCCGCTGGTGTGTAGGGAGTGAATGTGAAAGTGTGATAACATGGAACTACTGTGAATGGGTGATTGATGGTCGGCTCGGGCAAGGTGAACCTGTTTCCATGCTGTATCTTTCAGCAGGACCGCAGAAATTCAACAACGTCTCTCTCCACCACCATCCCAAGGACAATTGGGCCAGGGGTTGCCAATCACACCAAGATTACAAAAATTAGTCATTAATAACAGTTGGCTGATTACTGATGGCCTCCGTGGGCTGGGGAGTGGATCAAAGGATAATGTCAGAGTCCGTGTGATGGATATTGGCTCAGGTGCACTGACGGAGCCCATCAATGGAGCAATGAGCCTGGCATGGTGATGAGCCCAGGCTGGGGAAACCCTGCGATAATGGAGAGCTGTAGGGATCAGGGCAGTGCAATGGCCGGGTCTAGAGGTGGGGACTGCGGGGTCTAGACGTGGGATCGAGAGGCGTGGTCTAGACGTGGAGTCTGTGAGGTCTAGAAGTGGGGTCTGGACTGTGGGGTCTAGAAGTGGGGTCTAGACTGTGGGGTCTAGACTGTGGGGTCTAGAGGTGGGGTCTAGACCGTGAGGTCTAGAGGTGGTGTCTGTGGGGTCTAGAGGTGGGGTCTAGAGGTGGTGTCTGTGGGGTCCAGAGGTGGTGTCTAGACGTGGGGTCTAGAGGTGGGGTCCAGAGGTGGTGTCTAGATGTGGGGTCTAGAGATGGGGTCTAGAGGAGGGGACTGTGGGGTCTAGAGGTGGTGTCTAGAGGTGGGGTCTAGAGGTGGGCTGTAGAGGTGGGTTCTAGAAGTGGGCTCTAGAGGTGGGGATTGTGGGGTCTAGAGGTGGTGTCTAGACGTGGGCTCTAGAGGTGGTGTCTAGACTGTGGGGTCTAGAGGTGGGCTCTAGAGGTGGTGTCTAGACTGTGGGGTCTAGAGGTGGGATCTAGTGGTGGTGTCTAGACTGTGGGGTCTAGAGGTGGGCTCTAGAGGTGGTGTCTAGACTGTGGGGTCTAGAGGTGGGATCTAGTGGTGGTGTCTAGACTGTGGGGTCTAGAGGTGGGCTCTAGAGGTGGTGTCTAGACTGTGGGGTCTAGAGGTGGGCTCTAGAGGTGGTGTCTAGACGTGGGATCTAGAGGTGGGGTCTAGAGGTGGGGACTGTGGGGTGTAGAGGTGGTCTCTAGAGGTGGTGTCTAGACGTGGGATCTAGAGGTGGGGACTGTGGTGTCTAGACGTGGGATCTAGAGGTGGGGACTGCCAGTCAGGCAGATCTCTTTTTTAAAATCAAAAATATTTATTCAAATATTAAAATAATATTTACAATACAATAAAACAAAACAGAACCTTACCACCATAATACAAGACAAACAATAAACTATTATACAACTATCTTACAACCCTTGCCAAGTATGCATTCAACCTCACACGGTGCCCAGCGGTCCCGGAAATCCCCCAGTGTGCCCATGGACAGCGCAGAGTTCCTCTCTAACACCACACGGGTGCGGACGTAACCCCGGAAAAGGGGCAAGCAGCCAGCTCGGGCAGAGCCCTCTCCCGCCTGGCACCGTGACTCACGGATGGTCAGCTTGGCCAGGCCCAGGAGCAACCCAACCAGGACATCTTCAGCCCCACCCTCTGCCCAACGCACAGGGTGTCCAAAGATGTGGATGGTGAGTGAGAAATGCAGCCAGAAGGCAAGGAGCGGCCCCTTTAGATACTGGAAGAAGGGCTGCAACCTTCAGGCAGATCTCTTGGCACCACTGCTTAGCATGTTCTGATTCTCCACAATACATTTCTTTTATACATCAATAATAACAACGTGAATCATGGTATCCTTAAGCTAAGAAAATACCACAAGACGTTCACAGCATAGTTAGCAGAGAGAAAGTTACAGTGAACTGCCGAACTGGGCAGGGAACCAGGAGATTGGTCATTGAGGTGGTTTTGAGGAAAGAAGAGAAAGGTGGAGAGGAGAGAGGCAGAGAGGATTAAGGAGAGAATTTTGCCGGCTAATGTCACTGAAGGGACTGTGCTACTAGGAGAGTGACTAATACCAAAAGCATTAAATAGGCACGATAAGAAGGAATGCAGAGATCCCAGAGGGTGATCAGGCTGTGGGTGGTTGCAGAGGTAGGGAGGGTTGGAGGGAACAGAGATTGGGGGGTGTGGTAACCTGGAGGGATTTCAGATTAAAGATGAGACATTTAAAACTGATCCATGGAAGTCAGTGTAAGTCAGGTGGCACAGGGCTAGCAAGTAAATTGGCTTGGTTGAAAAATCTGGAGTTAAAGAATATTAATAGTACCAATACAAAATGGATGACTGCAGACTGGAGATGTCCTGCAAGAGAAAAGGGTTGCCCACTCTGTGGGTGACTTCAGAGGATTAAAGTGGGCAAGATCATGTGAGACTATGTATGTGTAGCCATGGTGTGTCTGTCTATGCTTCAGCTCTACGCTGTGGGTAGGGTTGCCAACATTCTCACTCCCAAATAAGGGACAAAAGGTGACGTCGCTGCCCCGCGCCCCACGTGACCTCACCCAGCCAGTGGCCACATGCTCCCACTCCACCAATGGCGGCCTCCTGGGCTGGGAGGCGGGTTGCAACGCAACCTCCGTTAGGCGGCACCCGGGCCTCCGGACCTACACTGTCCGGACCTACACTGTCCGGACCTACAGTGTCCAGGCCTACAGCGCCCCCCCGGGCCTAATATGGGACAAGGGCGGTCCCATACGGAACAAACCAATTTAGCCCAAAATACGGTACATGTGACAATAAACTAAATTGTAACTGTAACTACCATTCAACATATCGCCCACAACATTGTCTGGTAATAGATTTCACTTCTTTTTTGTACTGGAAGTTGAGAATGAACACGAGGCTTTTCTTTGGTCACGAGTTCATGACCGCTCCATGGATTAGAGTGCAGAGTCCAGGATGCCACTTACACGAGCATTCTCAGTGTGTGAACCTGACGGGTGGAATCTGAAGGAGAGCACACCAGTTCCCCTCAGCATCCAGGCCAGCGTTTATACTTCAGCCAGCATGACTAATGTAGAAAGAGGATGTGGCCAAGGTCACATTATTGGTGGGGGGAGGTTGCCGTGCGCAAACTGTCTCCTGTCTGACATTAGAGAAGTGACTAGACTTCAAAGAGCACTTCATTGGGTTGTACCGTGCCACAGTGACGGCATTCAAGTCTTGAGAAAGATAGCTTGGAGGCTAACGGTTACTGTGGTATTCGCAATCAGATCAACCGCAATAAGAATAAGGGGGAGGCCATTTAGAACAGAGATGAGGAAAAACTTTTTTAGTCAGAGAGTTGTGAATCTGTGGAATTCTCTGCCTCAGAGGGCAGTGGAGGCCAATTCTCTGAATACATTCAAGAGAGAGCTAGATAGAGCTCTTAAGGATAGCGGAGTCAGGGGGTATGGGGAGAAGGCAGGAACGGGGTATTGATTGAGAATGATCAGCCATGATCACATTGAATGGCGGTGCTGGCTCGAAGGGCCGAATGTCCTTCTCCTGCACCTATTTTCTATTGTCTATTGTCTATTGTCTATTGGTGGAGCAGGCTTGAGAGAGCGACTAGAATACTTTCACTCCTAATAGGGCGGCAGGGTGGCCCAGCTGGTAGAACTGCTACATCAAGGCACCAGAGACCGGGTTCGATCCTGACCTCAGCTGCTGTCTGTGTGGAGTTTTCTCCCTCAGACCATGTGGGTTTCCTCCGGGTGCCCCCCTTTCCTCCCACATCCCAAACGCCTGCAGGTTTGTGGGTTAAGTGGCCTCTGTAAACTGCCCCGAATGTGCAGGGAGTGGATGAGAAGTGAGATCGCATGGCACTGGTGTGAACGGGACATCGATGGTGGGTGTGGATCCAAGGGCCTATTTCCATGGTGCATCTCCAAACACAACATGTCTATTCGGAATTTTGTGACTTCATCAGGAGTTGTTGATGGGATTGTGGGGATTTTTATTGTTTAGTTTAGTTTAGAGATACAGAGTAGAAACAGGCCCTTCGGCCCACCGTATCCAAGACGACCAACAATACCTGCACACCGACACTATTGTACACACACTAGGGACAATTTGCAATTTTACCGAAGCATATTAACCTACAAACCTCTACATCTTGGGAGTGTGGGAGGAAAGTGGAGCACTCGGAGAAAACCTCCCTGAGTCACGTGGAGAATGTACAAACTCTGTACAGGCAGCAGCCGTGGTCAGGATCGAACCCGGGTCTCTGGCGCTGTGAGGCAGCAACTCTACCGCTGTGCCTGCTGTGATGTATAGAACATCACTCAGGTGGTGGGAAGATGGCGGCAGGGAGGGACTAACTGGAAAGTGTCCCAGTTACTTGCCCCAAACCGTACCTGTTACTAGGACAGCATCCTCCCCTTCACCACCACTCTCTCAAGCCCACTAAAACACTGCCACTGTTACCATGGCAATGGCATGGACGTGTCGGGGCCTAGCTTTTTGCTCACAGTTTTCCCTAGGTTTCTTGATATTGTTGCAGGAAAAACATTAATCAGCCCGGAGTAAACCACACATTTGTTTGCAGGGCCAGTTTGCATAAACTTGAATGAGCTTTTTAAACCGTGGCTGCAAGGTTAAAGGAACGATCCCCCACATCCTGTGACTGAAATAGATCACTGTACACACAGGAAAAAGGTGGCGGCATCTCACAACCATTTTATTTTTAGGTTAATTCATCCCTTTTATTTTGTGCTGATTTATGATGTTCCTTTCCACCTCGCTATCAATGAATCTGTTTCCATCTGTGAGCTTCGACAAAGCGAAGGCAGGCCGGATGGGGTCGGGACTTCATTTACACTCGGTAAGGCAGTCCTCAGCAGTCCTTCATTTAGTTGCAGTTCAGTTTAGTTTCGAGATACAGCGCCGAAACAGGCCCTTCGGCCCACCGAGTCCACGCCGGCCAGCGATCCCCGCACACGGACACTATCCTACACACACTAGGGTCAATTTTATATTTATACAATTATACCAAGCCAATTTATCTACAAACCTGTACGTCTTTGAAGTGTGGGAGGAAACCCACGCAGGTCACGGGGAGAACGTAAACACTTTGGACAGATAGTCAGGATCGAACCCAGGTCTCCAGAGCACTGTAAGGCAGCAACTCGACTGCTGCACCAATGTGCAGCCCCTGGTAGCACACTTGGTAAAGACAAGCATCACGTGCTGGAGTAACTCAGTGGGTCAGGCAACACCTCTGGAGAACATGGATAGGAGATGTTTCAGACTCGGGTTATTTGGATGTGTAGTCACTGTGATGTGAGGAAAGCTGCCAACCAATATCCCAGAAGCTACTGTGAGCAGCTTGCCTGTTTTACAATGATGTGGGTTGGACTGTAAATGCACTGAGTCGCCCGAGGCCAATAGTTTAAACAACAACAGATGATCCTGGAAACACTCACACAGCAGATGTAGGAGTGAGTCAATGTTTCACATCAAAGGGCTTTGATCAGGTTCCGATAAAAGGTCACAACCTGAGATATTTCTTGTTTCTTATCCGCAGATGCTGCCCTACATGCAGAGTATTGCAACATAAATCTGGGAATATAAAATTATCCCTTATAAAATTTCCAGTATCTGTTTATTTTGGGGGGTTTTCAGTTACAGGTGAAAGTAACGTGTAGGAAGGAACCACAGATGCTGGTTTATACCAAAGATAGACACGAAATGCCGGAGTAACTCAGCGAGTCAGACAGCATCTCTGGGAAAGGAATTGGTGACGTTTCGGGTCAGATTGGAGAAGCGTTCCATAGAAACATAGAAACTAGGTGCAGGAGGAGGCCATTTGGCCCTTCGAGCCTGCACCTCCATCCATTGTCATCATAGAAACTAGGTGCAGGAGTAGGCCATTTGGCCCTTCGAGCCAGCACCTCCATTCATTGTCATCATGGCTGATCACCCACAATTCCGATCTGTTATTTTTCTCACAGGAGAAAGTAACACTGCATTTATTCTGAATACTTTCGCAAGATCTTTAACATGAGAACGAAAGTTATACTGAATGGAGTTTTAGGCCTTTGGATAAAGGATAGGCCCCATGTTATTCTGAGCCGCAATGACAGTACAAATCACAGAGCAGACACCGACAGCTGATCCACGCACTGCAAACACTGCCTTGCCTCTCAGCTTGGTGTGCTATCTCCAGGTCACGGTGGTGCAGCGGTAGAGTTGTTGCCTTACAGCGAATGCAGCGCCGGAGACCCGGGTTCGATCCTGACTACGGGTACTGTCTGTGCGGAGTTTGTACGTTCTCCCCGTGACCTGCGTGGGTTTTCTCCGAGATCTTCGGTTTCCTTCCACGCTCCAAAGACGTACAAGTTTGTTGGTTAATTGGCTTGGTAAACGTAAAAATTGTCCCTAGTTGGTGTAGGATAGTGTTAATGTGCGGGGATATTGCCCAATGGGACGAAGGGCCCCCGGTGGGCCGAAGGGTCTGTATCTCTAAACTAAACCAAAAGGTCTTGCTGGTGCGATCCACATCGTTGATACAATGGCACAGAAAGAGGCCAATGGAGACTTACTGGTCAGTCTATCACTGATCCAGCATATCCTGACACCCACCCAGTTGAGCCACAGTGGGGCAGTGAATAGAACTGCTGCCTCACAGCTCCGGCGACCCAGGTTCAATCCCGACACCCAGTGCCGCCTGTGTGGAGTTTGCACGTTCTCCCTGTTTTAAAGGTTTTCCCTTTAAAACAAAAATTACAACCAAAAATAGTTTTATCAATTATTGACAAGAATATTTACAGTACAAAATAATACAAGTCAAACAACCTATACAACTACTGCATATTACAATCCTTATTCAGGCAGTGCCCAGAGGTCCAGGCAATCCCCCAGGATGCCAGTGGACAGCACGTAGTCCCTGTCAAGTACCACACAGGTGCGGTCGTAACCCCAAAAGTGGGTTTTACCTTGGTGTGCTGGATTCCTTCCACATCTCAAGGAAGTGCAGAACGATAGGTTAATTCACCACTGTACCTTGCCTCTGGTGTGGAGATGAGTGTTGGAATTTAGCGAATGTTAATGGGAATGTGGGGAGAATAAAATGGGATGGTGGCAAAGTTGTGTACTTAATGGTTCGTGCGTACTCAGTGGATTGAAAGGCCTGTTTCTGTGCTGTATTTCTATGGACTCTTATGTATTTTCTCTTGCTACAAGACCAGTGAGGGTCAGTGTGTGTGTGTGTGTGGGGCCCGTACCCCAGTGAGGGTCAGTGTGTGTGTGTGGGGCTCGTACCCCAGTGAGGGTCAGTGTGTGTGGGGCCCGTACCCCAGTGAGGGTCAGTGTGTGTGTGTGGGGCTCGTACCCCAGTGAGGGTCAGTGTGTGTGTGTGGGGCTCGTACCCCAGTGAGGGTCAGTGTGTGTGGGGCCCGTACCCCAGTGAGGGTCAGTGTGTGTGTGTGGGGCCCGTACCCCAGTGAGGGTCAGTGTGTGTGGGGCCCGTACCCTGTGAGTGGAGAAAGGGATTTGGAAGTGAAGGTGACGTTAGACCTGTAAACAGAGTGGTTTTCCGACCCATTGATGTGTTAATAGCACGGTGGTGTTAATGACTGGTTAGGATGTAATAGAGTGTGAGAGTGAAAGAGCTCGGATAGCTTTGAAGGTGGAATTTGGGCACCAGGTGTGGGGAGCTGTTTAAACGCAGAATAAATGAAGGCATCAAGCAAGGACGAAACAACACCCACCAGTCACATCAAACACCTCTGAGGTTATAAATCCCAGTGTCATAAATAAATTGGAAGGACAGAGGACAAAATGAAACTGACAGCCGTTTCATCTCAGTTTCCTCTCCAGAGTGCTGGGGCTCTGTGGACTGTGAATTCCTCAGGACCTGTGGATCTGAGCATCGTTCCAACGCCCCAAACTGGGCAAGGGTGTAGAAGCTTGAAGGAGTGCACCATAAGACTCGACGTCAGCTTCTTCCCCTCTGACACCATTCTTCCGAATGGTCCTTCCATCAGCTAGGGACTGTCCGATTCAACTCTACCCCTTTGCGGACATTGGAATTCGGAACTCTGCGTCTTTGGAACTGTTGCGCTAAAATGCTGGGAACTGTATTCATAGGTTCTAGGGGCAGAATTGGGCCATTCGGCCCATCAAGCCTACTCCACCATTCAATCATGGCTGATCTATCTTTCCCTCTCAACCCCATTCTCCTGCCTTCCCCCCATAACCCCTGACACCCATACTAATCAAGAATGTGTCTATCTCCACCTTAAAAATATCTATTGACTTGGTCACCACAGCCATCTGTAGCAATGAATTCCACAGGTTCACCACCCTCTGATTGAAGACATTCCTCCACATCTCCTTTCTGAAGGTACGGCCTTTCATTCTGAGGCTATTCTGCTCTCTGCTTGTCTCCCTTCCCTCAACCTATTATACTAGGCCTTTGGCTTAATTGTATTTATATTTAGTATGTTGATGGCATAGCCTGCAACACCATGTTTTTCCACTGTAACTTGGCACACGTGATAATATTAAAACTTAACCTACAGCTGGAGATTAAGTACTGTGACACATAGCCCAGTATATTGCCCACCGTACGTACCCGAGACCAATCTCAGCGCATTCTATACTGTGCCAATTTACCTTACATGTCCCCATTCCACCACACTCCGAGAGCACTCTGACACTCATTCCAATAATCAAACTAGGAAACAAGATTTTTTTAATTGTCGTATGTACAAACAACAGAACAATGACATTTGTACAGGAAGGAACTGAAATGATTACCCTCGGCAGCATATCAGGCCTGTAAACACAATACACACAAAATAACCTATCATCATTTCAAAAACTCAACAATTTTCTGCTATCCTTGTTCAAACGTGGGGTTTAAAATTAAATCAATAGACAATAGACAATAGACAATAGGTGCAGGAGGAGGCCATTCGGCCCATCGAGCCAGCACCGCCATTCAATGTGATCATGGCTAATCATTCTCAATCAGTACCCCGTTCCTGCCTTCTCCCCATACCCCCTGACTCCGCTATCCTTAAGAGCTCTATCCAGCTCTCTCTTGAATGCATTCAGAGAATTGGCCTCCACTGCCTCCTGAGGCAGAGAATTCCACTCCTGACAGTTAGTCGTAGTTTTCCCTGTGGCTTTACTATTTTAACAAGAGCAACAAATTGCATTTGCTTAGCACCTCCAACGTTGCAAAATAACCCAAGGTCGTTTATCAAATAAAAATTAACATCTAACTGCATGAGATGTTAAGGTTGATCTAAAAAGACTGGTCAAAGAGGCAGATTTGAAATCTTTGAACAATCTTTTTTCTTGGGTGGAAATGTCCAATACACGAGGGCATAGGTGTGAGGTGAGAGGGGTACGTTTAACGGAGATGTGAGGGTCAAGGCTTTAGACAATAGACAATAGGTGCAGGAGGAGGCCATTCAGCCCTTCGAGCCAGCACCACCATTCAATGTGATCATGGCTGATCATTCTCAATCAGTACCCCATTCCTGCCTTCTCCCCATACCCCCTGACTCCGCTATCCTTAAGAGCTCTATCCAGCTCTCTCTTGAAAGCATTCAGAGAATTGGCCTCCACTGCCTTCTGAGGCAGAGAATTCCACAGATTCACAACTCTCTGACTGAAAAAGCTTTTCCTCATCTCTGTTCTAAATGGCCTACCCCTTATTCTTAAACTGTGGGCTCTGGTTCTGGACTTCCCCCGACATTGGGAACATGTTTCCAATCTTTTTTACGTAGAGAGTGACAAATTGTCCTGTGTCACTCTCCTGGAATTCATTGCCTGGGATAGTGGTGGAGTGCTGTTTAAGAGTCTTGTGGATAGGCACATGGGAGTGCAGTGAATAGAGCGGTATAGATCATGTACAGCAATGCAAAGTCAGCATCATAGACAGACACAAAATGCTGGAGTAACTCAGCGGGACAGGCAGCATCTCTGGAGAGAAGAAATGGGTGACGTTTTGGGACGAGACTCTTCTTCTGACTGAGAGTCAGGGGAGAGGGAATGGAAGGGCAAGGTGTGAAAACACAGGTCAAAGGGGAACGATGATCAAGGAAAATGTAGAATGGTTCATTATTAGCTGAGGGGAAGGGGACAGTGAGGCATCCAATCAGTAAAATTGAATCAGGAGGACAGTGAAACTAGTTGGAGAACTAGAATGGGCATCATGTTCGGCACAAACATTGTGGGCCGAAGGGCCAGTTCCTGTGCTGTACTGTTCCATGTTTGTTTCTTGGTCAAGTGTCGTTCAACTTTCTGGGGTCGTTTGACTGCCTCCAAGGCACAATACAAATGCTAATTATCGACCGTGGCATTGCAGGGAGATTAGTCACATTAGCATTATTTAGGAAGCAGCATCCTTTACTCCAATCTGCACATTTTAATGGGAGTTCAAAGAGGTGATGGATTCCCACGAGATTTGACTCCATGTGGAACTCAGAGTACAGGAGCAGAGAGAAACTAACTGGAGTGAAATACAACGTAAATCGCACGAGGAAAGGCCATTGTTCAAATGTTCCATTGTTTCATCTGTCTTGAGTCCACTTCCGATACTCACATGAGCTGTGTCTCAAACCAACAAATTCTCAGGGAATTGTTTATTGATAGTTGAGAAAGAACCTTGCAGCTATACAAAAAAAAAACCCCAGCGCCAATCCCCGTGCCTAGGTCTCTCCGCCACCTCTGGCGATCCAGAGAAAACAATTCGTGCCCGTCCACCTGTCCCCTGTGGCTAATACTCTCTATTCCAAGCAGTGTGGCAGGTTCACCTCCTCTTCACCCATTCTAAAGCATCCACATACTTTCTGAAACGGGGCCACCAGAACTACATGCGAGACTCCAAATGTGGCTTGACCCAACTCCTATAAAGCAGCACCATGACTTAGGTACTGGATATTTGAAGGAAAAGAATTTCAATCCCAAGACTTTCTTTATTACCTCCCATCACAGTGAGGTGGTGCCTGGAGGGGAGTCACTGTGATGGATGTTTGTGTTGAATTATGTCATTGAAGGATGAGAGGAGATCTTATCGAAACGTATAAGATTATTAAGGGGTTGGACACGTTAGAGGCAGGAAACATGTTCCCAATGTCGGGGGAGTCCAGAACCAGGGGCCACAGTTTAAGAATAAGGGGTAGGCCATTTAGAACTGAGATGAGGAAAAACTTTTTCAGTCAGAGAGTTGTGAATCTGTGGAATTCTCTGCCTCAGAAGGCAGTGGAGGCCAATTCTCTGAATGCATTCGAGAGAGCCAGATAGAGCTCTTAAGGATAGCGGAGTCAGGGGGTATGGGGAGAAGGCAGGAACGGGGTACTGATTGAGAATGATCAGCCATGATCACATTGAATGGCGGTGCTGGCTCGAAGGGCCGAATGGCCTCCTCCTGCACCTATTGTCTATTGTCTATTGTGTGTTTTTTGTTGCTTTTTTTAGTGTTGTGACTGCATGGTACCTAAATTTCGTTCAAACTTGTTTTGAATGACAAATAAAGATATTCAATCCATATGGGCAAGCAAGCGTGGGATTAATTGGAGAGCTCTTTAAAAGCCAGCACAGAAATAATGGGCCAAATGGCCTCCTCTTGTCCTGCACGGCTCTATGCATTACATGCACGTCTGTTTTGGGTTTGCTAGATAATGTTTGGAAGCCCCGCTTACACCTGTTCCATCGCACGCACACTGTTTTACTACTTGCCTGGTTTGTTGGTCCGGCAGACCCCAGCCCAGGGAAGATAAACAAAGGCAGTGAACGATGACAAATTAAACAACAGCCATGAAAGCAGTCAAAGTCTCGCAGTGAACTGCTGACGGCAGAGTGGGAAATATAATTAATTTTCAGCCTGTGCCTCTTTCAATCCAAGGCACGTTTTTACCGACGGCCACAGTAAAATGCCTCCCACGTGGGATTCGTGAATCCTACTGATTTCAATCGGATACATAAATAACAGCATCCTTTCCAGAAACAGGCTGGAAACAGGCCTCAGCAGATGGCCCTTGGCGTTACGGGGCTGTGGGGAAGCCACTGGCCGCGAGCAACAGATGGGCAGTAGTGGGACATGTGACGGGTGTTCACCGCCCTGGATAGGCCCAGAGTAACCAGAGCAGTTTGATATTCTGTCTTGTGTGGAGCTTCTTGTCTCAGCGAAACAATGACCCTCTTCGGCTGATAGTCCCTTCAGCTGCCGATGCTGAACGCTGAACAATCATGCACAGGATGTGGGCCCGCTCTCCCTCCCTCTGCCTTTGTGCTTTGCCAATTAGCCGCTCAGTTCCCCGATTTAACAATTGCCATGGCAATCTCTCACATGCACACGCATCTCTGGGAATACTGATACACCACTAGGAGACAAGCAGTAGTAGACAAGCAACAAATGGGTAGAGAGACAGAGGCACGCACTCGTGGACACACAGACAACGTATACAAAGCTGGCACAAGCTGCTACAAAACACATACAACACCTACTGGTTAGCACGCAACAAAAGCTTTTCACTGTACCTTAGTGCACGTGACAATAAACTAAACTTATGGCGAGTCGTAGGCGAAGTACGTTGAGGTAGACGTTTATTATAACATTAACAACCGTGACAATCAACGCACCAAACGACAGACAACCATAAATCTTACTGTCTCCTTCGGAGGACTAAACGAGACTCCTAGTCCCTTTACCTGCGCACCACCTCACCTCTTCTACCAATCAGAGGGTTCGATGGTCTGGACCAATCCCTGTGTCCCTACATGACCCCCCCCCCCCCCAGAACCCTCGGTGCGGTACCGGGCAAGTGCCCGGACCACCCGACCGGAGCGGGTGCGGAGAGGAGAGGGGGGCCCTGCCGGGGGTGGGGGCGGGGAAACCGGCACGGCGGGAGGAGGGGAAATTGCCGGAGCCGGAGGCGGCAGTGGCAAAGAGACCGGGGGAAGCGGGGTCCCGAACGGGGGCAGCGAGGGGGAAAACTGTTGTACGGGAGCCGCGGCCGGAGGGCGGCCCCAGCGAGGAGGTTGAGCCGCTGTGACGGGCTGGTCTGGGTCCAAATAGGCGGGCTTGAGGCGGGACACCGAGACGACCTCTTGTCGTGTACCCACTTCTAACGTGAAGGTGACTGTGCCTCTCTTCACTACCCTGAACGGACCCTGGTAAACTGGCCGGAACGGGGGGCGGTGGGCATCGATGCGCCGGAAAACGAACTCGCAGTCGCCCAAAGCCGGCGGGACGTGTGAAGGGGGATCCCCGTGACGAGAAGCAGGGACCGGGGCCAGGGACCCCACCCGCGCTCGGAGTGCGGCTAAGAGTGCTGGCGTGGAGGGAGGGGGGGTGGAACATTGTGGGAGAACGTCGCCTGGTACCCGTAGGGGCGAGCCATAGACCAGGTCTGCCGAGGAAGCTCCGAGATCGTGCTTCGGAGCCGTGCGGATACCCAGGAGAACCCATGGGAGCTGGTCGGCCCAGTCGGGTCCGGACAGGCGGGCCGTGAGTGAGGCTTTAAGCTGCCTGTGGAACCACTCCACCATCCCGTTGGCCTGGGGGTGATAGGCGGTGGTTTGTTGTAATCGCGACCCGCACAGCTGAGTCAGAGCCACCCACAGGGATGAGGTGAATTGGGCGCTCCGGTCGGTAGTGATGACGTCCGGGACGCCGAAACGGGCAACCCAATTTAGCGCCAGAGCCCGCGCGCAGGAGGCTGCTGAGATGTCGGACAACGGGAGCGCCTCTGGCCACCGGGTGAATCGCTCGACTACCGTGAGGAGGTGGGTGTAGCCCCTGGAGTGGGGTAACGGGCCGACGAGATCCACATGGATGTGGAGGAATCGGACTGCTGGGACCGTGAACTGCTGGACGGGGGGCCGAGTGTGCCGGTGTACCTTGGAGGTTTGACAAGGAATACAGGAGCGGGCCCAGGCGGCCACCTGCCTCCGCAGGCTGTGCCGGACAAATCGAGCGGCTTCCAGTGTCTTCCAGGCGCTGAGCCTCTGCGAGCTCCTGGAAATCCACCCCGGAACTTACCTCGGCAACCGGGGAAACCACCGGTCTGGACAGGGCATCCGCCACGGCATTTAGTTTTCCCGCAATGTGCCGAACGTCGGTAGTAAATTCCGAAACGTAAGTGAGGTGTCTCTGCTGGCGGGCCGACCACGGATCGGAAACCTTTGAAAAAGCAAACATCAGTGGCTTGTGGTCAGTGAAAGCCACGAAAAAGCGGCCCTCTAAAAAATAGCGAAAATGACGGACCGCTAGGTAGAGGGCCAGGAGTTCCCGATCAAAGGCACTGTAAGCTATCTCGGGGCTAGTGAGCTGGCGGCTGAAAAATGCCAAAGGGTGCCAGAGGCCGTTAACCTGCTGTTCTAAGACGCCCCCCACCGCCACGCCGGAGGCATCGACGGTGAGGGCAGTGGGGGCAGAGGAGCGCGGGTGGACGAGCGTGGTGGCGTTAGCGAGGGCCAGCTTGGCCGCTGCGAAAGCCGCGTCGGCAGCAGGGGACCACACGAGCTCGGTGGGGTTACCCGCGAGGCTTTGGAAAAGGGGGCGCATGATCCGGGCTGCCGCTGGGACGAAGCGGTGGTAAAAGTTTACCATGCCTACAAACTCTTGTAACCCTTTGATAGTGTCGGGGCGGGGGAAGAGCGGATAGCAGCCACCTTCTCGGGCAAGGGTACGGCACCTGCCTGTGTGATCCGATGACCCAGGAAATCTACTGAGGATAGTCTGAATTGGCATTTGGACGGGTGTAGGATCAGGCCGTGGTCCTGTAACCTTTGGAATATGGAGCGCAGGTGGGACCGGTGTTCGTGAGCCGACCGACTTGCCACGAGAATATCGTCCAGATATATGAATACAAAAGGCATACCCCGACCCACATGGTCCATGAGACGTTGGAACAAGCGCCTGGGCAGCGTTGTTGAGGCCGAAAGGCATCCGCAGCCACTCGAAAAGCCCGAACGGGGTGATGGTGGCGGTCTTAGGGATGTCTGTGGGGCGAACCGGGATCTGGTGATACCCTCGGACTAAGTCCAGTTTTGAGAAAACCGTGGCACCCTCTAGGCTGGCAGAAAAATCCTGAATATGCGGGATCGGGTATCGGTCAGCCGTGGTGATGGCGTTCAGACGTCGGTAATCGCCACATGGTCTCCACCCCCCAGATGCTTTTGGGACCATGTGTAACGGTGAGGCCCATGGGCTGTCTGACGGGCGTATGATCCCCAGTCGTTCCAAGGTGAGGATCTCTTCGCGAGCGACTGCCAGCTTATCAGGGGGTAGGCGACGGGCTCGGGCGAAAACAGGCGGTCCCTCCGTGGGGATGAAGTGCACGACTCCGTGCTTGGCAGCAGGTGTGTCGAATCGCTGGACTAGGAGCTCCGGGAAATCAGCGAGTATCGCAGCAAACGGGTCGGAGGTCGTGGTGACGGCCTGGACGGTCGGGCTGGTGACACAGAAACCGAAGAAGCGGGGGGGTCAACGCTACTGGACAACGGCTGCAGGGTCTTCCCGCGGACGTCAGGGATTAACGAGAAAGCCCAAAGGAAATCCGCTCCCAGGATTGCCTGGCCTACATCTTGTAGGTCCTGGAACCAAAGGACAGGGACATGTCCCGTGTTCCATAGGTACGGACAGGGCTGCCGTTCACCGCAATGAGTGGGGGGCCGGTCTTACCTGATCGCGCTTCTTGGCAGGATGGAGGCACAATGCTGACGATCGCCCCGATGTCCACGAGGAAAACGGTACCTGTGTGTTGCTCCGCAAGGTAGAGGCGATGGTTCTGGCCGATCGAGATTGCCTCTACATTTGATCGGCCGAGGCATTTCCCGAGAATGTGCAGGGACTTCTACAGTTGCGTGCCGCTGCTCCCCACCGTTTATGAAACACCAGCCACGCTGGTGTGTTTCTGTGTCGCGGGCCTGTTTCAAAATGGCCGCCGTCGACGTAGCAGCTTGGCGGGCTTTTTGAAAAGTGGCGGGCGGATGGGCGCCATCTTGGCCGCGCGGTCGGTCGCTCACCTGTGTTGAAACCCGATTTACTGACCCGGGGCGCCTCACCTTTGCCGCGACCAGTACGTCCGCTTTTTCTGCGAAATCCATCGGGTCCCCGAAAGTAACGTCTGCTAGGACTACGCGGACGTCCTCTGGCATCTTTTCGCGGAATGCCTCCTCGAACATGAGGCATTTGGTGTGCTCTCCCGCTAGAGTCATCATCTCCGTCATGAGGACCGACGGCGGTCGATCCCCGAGCTCAGGTAAGTGCAGGAGTGTGCTGGCCCGCTGTTGTTGGCTGCGCCCAAAGGTTTTCAGCAGCAGCGACTTGAGTCCCGCATACTTGCCGGTTTCTGGCGGGTCGGTGACGTACTGTGCGACCCGTGCGGACGTTTCCGACGGCAGGACGCTCAGTAGGTGGTAGAACCGGGTCGCGTCCTCCTGTATTCCCCGGAGGTGGAACTGTGCCTCCGCTTGGGCGAACCACAGGCGTGGTTGGTGGGCCCAGAACGGGGGCAGGTGAACGCCGGCTGCGTTTGGCGTCGATGCCTCCCGTTGGGACATCTTGGTGATCTGTGATCACGTCGGGGTCACCACTATGGCGAGTCGTAGGCGATGTGCGTTGAGGTAGACGTTTATTATAACATTAACAACCGTGACAATCAACGCACCAAACGACAGACAACCATAAATCTTACTGTCTCCTTCGGAGGACTAAACGAGACTCCGAGTCCCTTTACCTGCGCACCACCTCACCTCTTCTACCAATCAGAGGGTTCGATGGTCTGGACCAATCCCTGTGTCCCTACAAACTAAACTAAAGCACACACACACACACACACACACACACACATACACACACACACACACACACACACACACACACACACACACACACACACACACACACACACACACACACACACACACACACACACACACACACACACACACAATAGACAATAGACAATAGACAATAGACAATGGACAATAGGTGCAGGAGTAGGCCATTTAGCCCTTCGAGCCAGCACCGCCATTCAATGCGATCATGGCTGATCACTCTCAATCAGTACCCCGTTCCTGCCTTCTCCCCATACCCCCTCACTCCGCTGTCCTTAAGAGCTCTATCCAGCTCTCTCTTGAAAGCATCCAACGAACTGGCCTCCACTGCCTTCTGAGGCAGAGAATTCCACACCTTCACCACTCTCTGACTGAAAAAGTTCTTCCTCATCTCCGTTCTAAATGGCCTACCCATTATTCTTAAACTGTGGCCCCTTGTTCTGGACTCCCCCAACATTGGGAACATGTTTCCTGCCTCTAATGTGTCCAATCCCCTAATTATCTTATATGTTTCAATAAGATCCCCCCTCATCCTTCTAAATTCCAGTGTATACAAGCCCAATCGCTCCAGCCTTTCACACACACACACACACACACAAGCCCACGTGTAAACAGACATCATGAGAGGCTAATTGAGACAGAGTTGTGGGAGAGATGGCATGAAAAACAAACAAGTAAGATGGAAGGAGGGAATGAAAGAAAGTAATAGAGAAAAAGAGAGCAAACAAATGACAAAAGAAAAGCATGCGAGAGGCAAATGGAAAAAAAGGAGTAGAAAGTAAGGCAAAATGAGTCAGGAGAAAGAATAAAGGAGATAGTGGTACAAAGAGATGGAAATAGTGAAGGGCAGGACAGAGGGACAATGGGAGGGACTCACACAGAAAGACAGAGTGACGGAGAATGAAAAAAGAGATACGGATAGAGACAGAGACAGATATAGACACACATATAGATTAAGATAAATATACTTTCATACATAACGCAAAGTTTTCTCTGTAACTAATAGTGATTATGTCTAAATAGGTGAAGGAATGCTGATCCAGAACAGTTTCCACATCTCATGTGGAACTAAAGCAGGAGTCCGAGCTTCTATTTAAATGTAGAGATTTAGAGATACAGCACAGAGACAGGCCCTTCGGCCCACCGGGTCCGTGCCGCCCAGCGATCCCCGCACATTAACACTATCCCACACCCACTGGGGACAATTTTTTTTAAACATTTGCCCAGCCAATTAACCTACAAAGCTGTACGTCTTTGGAGTGTTGTAAGACTGGTGTCAGACTAGAAGCTAGACCGGCAAGTGGGTCACTTAAAGGGTTGTGCATGAGTGTACTAAAGATTATACCCAAGTTACTTCACAAATTAAAACTGCTTGTTTTCTGAACGATTCTTCAACCATACACACATTTCATAGCAAATCACATCAAGGGAGGGATGGCTGCTGCCAAGAACTTCCATTTGTCCAATTCTCCAGCTTTTAATTGTTCCTTCACTGGCTGCTGTTCTTGGCAATGGCTGAATTGGGAGAATGTAAGAACATAAGATGCAGGAGGAAGGCAATTAGCCTGTCGAGCCTACTCCGCCACTCAATAAGATTGCGGCTGATCCAGTCTTGGCTTCATCACCACTTTCCCGCTCTCTCCCCATACTCTTTGACTCACGTGAAGCTGAAATGTCTGTTGCAGAGAAACAGGCCGTTTGGTACATCGAGTCGACACTGACCATCAAATACCCATTACCATTGAAATTAAAACCATGAGAGGAATAGATAGAGCAAACGCACAGTCTCTTGCCCAGAGTAGGGGAATCTAGAACCAGGGGTTTAAGGTGAGGGGGGGGGGGGGGGGGGGGGGGGGGTAACGATTTAATAGGAACCCGAGGGGTAACTTTTCTTTTTACACAAAGGGTGCTGGGGTGTATGGAACGAGCTGCCAGAGGAGGTAGTTGAGGCAGGTACAATCGCAACGTTTAAGAAGCATTTAAACATGTACATGGATAGGATATGTGTAGGAAGGAACTGCAGATGCTGGTTTAAATGGAAGATAGGCACAAAATGCTGGAGTAACTCAGCGGGACAGGCAGCATCTCTGGAGAGAAGGAATGGGAGACGTTTCGGGTCAGACTGAAGAAGGGTCTCGACCCAAAATGTCGCCCGTTCCTTCTCTCCAGAGATGCTGCCTGTCCCACTGAGTTACTCCAGCATTTTGTGTCTACATGGATCGGATAGTTTTGGTTGGGTTATGGTACCAATGCAGGCAAGTGGGACTAGTGTAGATGGTGCATGTTGGTCGGCATGGGCACGTTGGGCCGAAGGGCCTGTTTCCACATGGTAAGACTCTACGACATTAATTCCATTTTATTCTCCTCACATCCCCCTCAATCTGTGCCTTGGGCATGTTGAGTGCCTCCAGTTTCACGGTTCACTGGGTAAAGAATCAAACTGCTGGGAGAATAATTTCCTCCTCACGTCTGTTTTGGATGAACAACCCATATTCTGAAACTGTGCACATAGTTCCAGATGCCCTCACTATTCACCCGGTCAACCCCTCCTCCCCCCACCCCAAGCCTCAGAATCTTAGGTCAGTAGGATCACCTCTCATTTTTCTCACATCTAATGGTTTAGGTTCAACTTGTACTCAAACATTGACCCCTTCACCCTGCAAACCCACCTCTGCTTCTCTGCACAGCCTGCAATAAGACCATATCCTTCCTCAAAAATGAAGACCAAAACTGTGCACAGTAATCCAGGCGCAATTTCACCAGCCTTTTGTAAAGTTTCATTGAAACTAAACCAAGCTAAGTCTCTAAACTAAACTACCTTACTTTTACACTCCTTACCACCTGCAATAAAAGCAACATTCCACCAGCCCTTCTAATTATCTGCCTGCCAAACATTTATGTTTCAAGCACTAAAACATGAAACATGGCCCAAATCCGTTTTTGTTACACTTGTGTCTCGGCGTTAGAAGCTCGTGGGTTTAAGTCCGACTGTGGAGATTTCAATACGAAAATACTCTAGTTTTCAAATTCCCCCGACTCCCCCAACCCGTATTTTCTGAATCCCATTTTTCTGGTCTTCACTTTTAATCATAGCTTTTAGGTGAGTGGACCCATGTTTAAAGGGAGATGTGGGGGGCAGGGATTTTTACACAGAGGGTGGTGGGTGCCTGGGGAGATGGTGGAGGCAGATACGATAATGGCATTCAAGGAGCTGTTAGATAGACACGTGGATATGCAGGGAACGGAGGGATATGGATCACATCCAGGCAGAGGAGGTCAAGTTTAACGGCATCATGTTCCAACTAGACATCGAGGGCTGGAGGACCTGTTCCTGTACTGTACTGTTCTATGTTCGCTTGCAAGCCTAGGTTTATCCCCAACTTCCAACCCCCATTCATTTTATATCCCATCACTCTTCAGCTCCCAACCTATCCCCACTCACACGAGTCTCCATTCCCCAGTCCTGCCCCAATTTCACACTCTTTCTGCCCTCAACTTCCACAGGTATCCTCGTGCCCCTCCCAACCCATCTCCTGGAAATCTCATTCCCCTTTCCCTCATGTAATCCTTGTCTCTTTTCCTCATTCTTCCCTTCCCTGGGCACCCCAGGTGCCTTCTGTCCTGCAAACCATACCTGAGGTTCTGCCTCAAAAAGCAGCCAGTGTCTTCAAAGGCGCAAGACAGACACAAAATGCTGGAATAACTCAGCGGGTCAGGCAGCATCTCTGGAGAGAAGGAATGGGTGACGTTTCGAGTCGAGACTGAGAATCGGGAGAGGGAAACTAGAGGTTTGAACAAGTACAAAACATATAACAGCAGACACCGATGACTCAAGAAATGTGAAGCCCACAATGGTCCATTGTTGGTAGACACAAAATGATGGAGTAACGCAGCAGGTCAGGCAGCATCTCGGGAGAGAAGGAATGGGTGACGTTTCGGGTCTCCCGAAACGTCACCCATTCCTTCTCTCCCGAGATGCTGCCTGACCCGCTGAGTTGCTCCAGCATTTTGTGCCTACCTTCGATTTAAACCAGCATCTGCAGTTGTTTTCTACACATGGTCCATTGGTGGCTGAGGAAGAGGTGATAATGGAGGGATACAAACAGTATTCATTAACAAAAGACCCGCACTACACTGGCCCACACTCTCATTTCACCCCGACCGTCGGGAAGGTGGTTCAAGGACAGTTGCTTACAAACAACCATCAGGCTCCTGAACACCACACCACTAGCCTCAACTGTAAACAATGGTCGATCGATCGTTGGTCCCACCAAGGACTTTGTTGGACTCGCGTTGGGGTTATTAATTTGTTGACTTTTTGTTTATTTGGTTATTATCTATGTGTATTGTGTTTACAAGCCTGTTATGCTGCTGCAAGTAAGGATATGAGTAAATCCAGAGTAAAGCTTTGGGACAGAATGAATGCGGAATTAAAACAATGTTCAAACATCATCCAGTTTAAAAACAAATATAAACACATGATTTTTTCTAGGTACAGTGAGGAGGGGGATTAACAGTCACCAGGGGTCTACATATAATAACACATCATCACCTCAGCTGCACGGAGGCAGAAAGGAAAGCTCTACAGCGGGTAGTCCATAGAGCTCAGAGGGCCATCGGAACACAGCTACCAGACTTGGAGGGCATCTACAACACACGATGCCTCAGAAAAGCCACCAGCATCCACAAAGACTCTTCACACCCCTGCAACAGTCTGTTCGAACTCCTTCCATCGGGCAGACGATACAAGGCCTTCTACGCCCGCACCTCCAGACTCAGGAACAGCTTCATCCCCAGGGCCATAGCTGCTATGAACCGGTCCTGCTGAGCCGGATGGCCACAACGCATAGATCAACTTGCACTTTACCCTGTCTAAAAACTGTTCCTACTGTTTCGTTTCGTTGGGTTGCTGTTAATTACTTAAATTATTGCATCGTATGGGAGGCGCATTCCCAATCTCGTTGTACCCCTGGGTACAATGACAATAAAGATATATTGTATTGTATTGTATTGTATTATTTAAATAAGTATATCTATATGAACATATAAGGGTATATGAGTATTTTTGTATTAATATCTGACTTATTATACGGGTGGGTGACTATATTTGTATTTATATTTTGTATGTAAATGGTCAGGTATATGTATATATATGATTGGCCTAATGTATGTGTATATATATCAGATGTAGTTAATATAGACATTATTGTGTAAATAGGTATATTCATATGATTGTAGGGGGGAGTGAGTATATATGTAGTTATATATGTATTTTAGGTATTAGTTATTATAGATAATACTTGATAAATATTGATTAGGGAATGGGTGTAGGCTTAAATAAGTTCACACTTCTTCCTACTCCTTTTCACACATGTAAAGACGTTAAGTAATGGATGGAATTCTTTGTATTTCTTCTGTTTTTTTGTTTATTTCGTTTTTTAATTGATGTCTTTTAACATGTACGAAATAAAACGATAGAATGAGAATGAGAATGAATATTTTTGCTCAGATTTCAATGAAAACAAACTTGGGATTATTAAACACTTTTGGCAGGGTGCCATCTGCCCAAATCTTCATTCTTGACCCCTCTTTCCCTAATCCTCACGCCCCCATTCTCCTTCTTTCCCCCCTCGCCCCTATTTTCCTTCGACAAGTCGCCTGTGCCTCGAGCACCTTGTATGAAGCAGCTGCTAAACAAGGCGGGGGAAAATACAGAGAAGCCGAGGGTGTACATTAAATGACCTCTCTGATTGCTTCACCATCTCGCTGTCTCCAGATTTAAACGCCCAGAGGCTCAGTTTCATTCCAAACTCAACCGCAAATCAATTGTGTTTTAATTTTTTTTTTTTTTTAATGCACCAAGCCAAGGATTTGGAAACTTTGTCATGGGAAATGCTTGCAACGTGGCTTCCACCTGTTGCATCCTGCCCGTTCTTGTCCAGTTTCAACCATCAATTTTCATCTGTTTGCTTCTAACTGCTCAACCCCACGCAGTTACTTAAGACCAAGACCTTATGGATAATAAAAAGCAGCATCTAATGAAATCCCAGTGGTAGGCTGGGTGTGTTAAATACTACTATTAAATATTCACCTTTAATACAGTCATTTATCCAAGGACTTTCTTGGCGACGCCAATCAATAATACGTGATACCCTGATATTGTAAAGTGTGACCGTAAACCTGATCACTGAGGTAGATTGCAAAGTTCAACATATCGAAAGGCGATGGATGGAAATTCCAGACCATTGACTCAAAGCAGAGGCTTTCAAATGCCCTCCCCACCTGTATCCACCTATCACTTGCCAGGCTGTGTCCCACTACCACCTCTTTTCCTTTTCCCATTTTCTCGCCCACACTACAATCAGTCTGAGGACCTGAAACGTCACCTATCCATGTGTACGAAGGCACTGCAGATGCTGGTTTAAACCGAAGATGGGCACAAAGTGCTGGAGTAACTCAGTGGGTCAGGCAGCATCTCTGGAGAGAAGGAATGGGTGACATTTCGGGTCGAGTCTGAAGAAGGGTCTCGACCCGAAACGTCACCCATTCCTTCTCTCCAGATATGCTGCCTGTCCCCGCTGAGTTGCTCCAGCACTTTGTGTTTTTTTGTTGTAAACCAGCATCTGCAGTTCCTCGTGGCTCCAGCTGAGAGCAGAGTTAGTCCCTGGTGGACCAAGGAAAATCAGTAGAAGTACGAAAGAGGCGATGAGAAGGACTAATTGTGGGAACGTCAAGCTGACACACGACAGGGACAGGCGTGTCAGTGACTTAACACGAGAAGGAAGCTTGGAGCAAATATCTGAAGTGTAATCGGCCGTGAATGAGTGGTGAGCACACTTGCTCCTGATCCAACAGGTCACTCCAGAGTTTCCAGCCCCTGATCCAACAGGTCACTCCAGAGTTTCCAGCCCCTGATCCAACAGGTCACTCCAGAGATTCCAGCCCCTGATCCAACAGGTCACTCCAGAGTTTCCAGCCCCTGATCCAACAGGTCACTCCAGAGTTTCCAGCCCCTGATCCAACAGGTCACTCCAGAGTTTCCAGCCCCTGATCCAACAGGTCACTCCAGAGTTTACATGATGCCGCTGACACGGGCAGCACATTGATAACTGAGTGCTGCACTGTCACAGGTGAACGTGGGCGGCCACGGTGGCGCAGCGGTAGAGCTGCTGCCTTACAGCGCTTGCAGCGCCGGAGACCCGGGTTCGATCCCGACTACGGGTGCTGTCTGTACGGAGTTTGTACGCTCTCCCCGTGACCTGCGTGGGTTTTCTCCGAGATCTTCGGTTTCCTCCCACACTCCAAAGACGTGCAGGTGTGTAGGTTAATTGGCTCGGTGTTTTGTAAATTGTCCCTAGTTGTGTGTGTGGGATAGTATTGATGTGCGGGGATCGTTGGTCGGTGTGGACTCGGTGGGCCGAAGGGCCTGTTTCCGCGCTGTATCTCTAAATTAAACGAAGTGTTAATTGTCAAGCGAGACTTTGAGCCCCAACCCTACCTGCCCCTGGGGAGAGGAGAAAAGACGAGCAATTTACAAGAGATATTATTTTACAAAAAGGAGCAGGGGATTTCACCACCTGGAGTGTCAGCCAACGTTTGCAGACACCACTAATAACAAATGATTAACCAGTCACTCCTGTAAGTGGGATCTTGCTCTGCATAAAAAGGCTGCCGTGTTTCCGCTGTGACGTTTCATCACGTTTGGCAGGAACATTGTGGGCCGAAGGGCCTGTCCCTGTGCTGTCCCCTTCTCTGGCCTGATCTGTTAGGGCGGCACAGTGGTGCTGCAGGACAGTTGCTGCCTTACAGCGCCAGACACCCACCCGCCTTCAATGCTGACTGTACGGAGACTGGACGTTCTCCCCGTGACCGCGTGGGTTTTCTCCGGGTGCTCCGGTTTCCTCCCACACTCCCAAGACGTACCGGTTTGTGGGATAAATCGGCTTCCGTACATTGTCCCCAGTGTGCAGGGCAGTGCAAGTGTTCTGGGTGACCGCTGGTGGGCGCGGACTCGGTGGGCTGAGGGGCCTGTTTGAGTGCGGTATCTCTAAAGTCTGACAGCTGAGAGAGTCGCTGACTGCCTGCGGAGCGCCGGGGGGGAGGAGGGGGTGTGTGTGGCGTTCACGCGCGGCACTGGCTCTCCTGCGCTGTCGCGTGTGCCCAGTCGCCAGGGCGGTGACAGCCACTCCTGTCTCGGCCGGCGCCTGTCAGCGGAACGAGCTGCCCGATGCCACTCGTGTGCGAGAGTGCTGTCATCCCTTGTGCTCACGTACGCAGTGACGGAAGACCTCAGGCCTGGCACTTTACAAAAGGCAGCCAGTGCACAGGTGACAGTGCGGGAGGCAAGTCCTCGCCTGCCGCCGTGGGAGGGAGGCAGCCCCCAGGAACAGACACACAGGGCGGGGTGGGACCGCTGAGTTAAAACACTTACTCATGTGTGTCCAACATGTCAGGGCTCAACCAGCCCGCACTCAAGCATTAACACGATACCTGAACAAAACACACAGAGCTCATGTGAAAGTCACATTTTCACACGGTCGGAGATCCTGCCCCAGAAAATCCTGGCAGGCACAAGTTTCAGATGCGCCTGTCAAACATCAGGGGAAAAGCAGGAGAGTGCCAGAAACTTGAGGGTGGAGTCCTTGCTCTGAACTCTCGCTCCGTGGACTCCACACACAAGATGCAACACATACCAGTTACTCAGAGTTTCAGGCACCCACTGATTTACACTGGTCACGGTTCATCCCGAACAGTTCTGTTCAGTTTCGTTTAGAGATAGAGCACGGAAACAGGCTCTTCGGCCCACCAGCGATCCCCTAAATACTATCCTACACACACTAGGGACAATTTACATTTATACCAAGCCAATTAACCTACGAACTTGCACGCCTTTGGAGTGTGGGAGGAAACCGAAGATCTCGGAGGAACCCCACGCAGGTCACGGGGAGAACGTGCAAACTCCGTGCAGACAGTGCCCGCAGTCAGGATCGAACCCGGGTCTCCAGCGCCGCAAGCGCTGTAAGGCAGCAACTCTACCGCTGCGCCACCGTGGCCGCCCGTAAACAGGGGATCCCCATGGACAGTATTGCGAGACAGATATCAAGCGTTGCTGGAAGACCGTCAACTCGGCCAAAGATGCCCTTTAGTCGGCCCGAAACTTGCTGGTCTCCCAGCACAGCCGGATCAGGGAATATTGTCCACTGGCCTGCTCCAGTCTGCAGGAGTACGTGCTGAGGGCTGCACTGAAGCTCGGTGCAGCCAACACCAAGGCTATGTGGGGCAGGACCACAGACTGAGATCCTTCCTCCACTCGACATTGAGGGCCAGGGTCCGTGTGGGGAACAACCCTCAAACAAGGGAGAAAATATCACAACAGTGGGCCACACGAGTGTTGTGTTAAAAGTTAGGTGCCAACACCACTAAGCATGACACGTGTAGGAAGGAACTGCAGATGCTGGTTTAAGCCCAAGACAGACACAAAACGCTGGAGTAACTCAGCAGGACTCCGGCAGCATCTCTGGAGCGAAGGAATGGGTGACATTTCGGGTCGTTTTGGGGTGGCAGACAGGAAGCAAAGAGTAGGAATTAACGGGTCTGTTTCAAAATGGTAGGCAGTGACTAGTGGGGTGCCGCAAGGCTCGGTGCTGGGACCCCAGTTAATTACAATTTATATTAACGATTTAGACGAGGGATTTAAATGGGACATCTCCAAGTTTGCGGATGACACAAAGCTGGGTGGCAGTGTGAGCTGCGAGGAGGATGCTATGAAGCTGCAGGGTGACTTGGATAGGTTGGGTGAGTGGGCAGATGCATGGCAGATGCAGTATAATGTGGATAAATGTGAGGTTATCCACTTTGGTGGCAAGAACAGGAAGGCAGATTATTATCTGAATGGTGTCAGGGGAGGTGCAGCGAGACCTGGGTGTGCTTGTACATCAGTTACTGAAAGTAAGCATGCAGGTACTGCAGGCAGTGAAGAAAGCCAATGGCATGTTGGCCTTCATTGCGAGAGGACTTGATTTAGGTGCAAGGAGGTCCTTCTGCAGTTGTACAGGGTCTCGGTGATGGTGGAACTGGCGTATGATGAAAGAATGGGTCGATGGGGCTTGTATTCACTGGAATGTAGGATGAGAGGGAATCTTATAGAAACATATAAAATTCTTAAAGGATTGGACAGGCTAGATGCAGGAAAAATATTCCCGATGTTGGGGGAGTCCAGAACCAGGGGTCACAGCTTAAGAATAAGGGCTAGGCCATTTCGGACTGAGATGAGGAAAAGCTTTTTCACCCAGAGAGATGTGAATCTGTGGAATTCTCTGCCACTGAAGGCAGTGGAGGCTAATTCACTGGATATTTTCAAGAAAGAGTTAGATTTAGCTTTTAAGGATAAAGGAATCAAGGGATGTGGGGAAAAAGCAGGAACGGGGCACTGATTTTAGATGATCAGCCATGGTCATATTGAATGGCGGTGCTGGTTCAAAGGGCCGAATGGCCTCCTCCTGCACCTATTTTTCTAAGTTTCTATGCTTCCTCTCCCTCTCTACCTCGGTGTGTCACCCCAACCTCTCCTCCACTCTTCCCCTCCTCGGCCCACTCCTTCACCCCCACCCCCTCTCACCCCCTCTCTCCCCTTTCCTCGTCTCCCTCCCTCTTCCCCTCCAACCCCTCTCCCCACCCCTTCACCCCCTCTCACCCCCACTCTCCTCACTCTCCCCCCTTCACCTCCTCTCCCCCCTTCACCCCCTATCCTCCCCTTCACCCCCTCGCCCCACCCCTTCACCCCCTCTCCCCACCCCTTCACCCCCCTCTCCCCACCCCTTCTCATCCCACTCTCCTCGCTCTCCCCCCTTCACCCCCTCTCCCCCCTTCACCCCCTCTCCCCCCTTCACCCCCCTTTCCCCACCCCTTCATCATATCATATATATATATTCAGCCGGAAACAGGCCTTTTCGGCCCACCA
Source organism: Rhinoraja longicauda (assembly GCF_053455715.1). NCBI lineage: Eukaryota > Metazoa > Chordata > Chondrichthyes > Rajiformes > Arhynchobatidae > Rhinoraja > Rhinoraja longicauda. Next base: position 21,621,892 of record NC_135983.1, read on the forward strand.
AGTCCGTGCCGCCCAGCGATCCCCGCACATTAACACTATCCTACACCCACTAGGGACAATTTTTACATTTACCCAGCCAATTAACCTACATACCTGTACGTCTTCACCCCTTCTCCCCACCATTTCACCACCTCCCCCCTTCACCTCGGCCCCCTTCACCCTCTTCTTCCTTCCACCCGCTCCCCCCCTCCACTCTCCTCACCCACTCTCCCCCCTCCATTCTCCCCTTAACCCCTCTCCCCCTCTCCTCTCACCCCCCCTCCCCCCAGTCGGCCGCCCCAGAACCTGCGTGCGGGGGGAATCTGCGGCCATTCCCCCGCCTTCATCTCCCGCCCGGGTCAGGCAGGGTAGTGATCATCTCACGGCTCCCCCCGCCCGCCCGCCCCCACCCAGGACCAGGCCGGAGTTAGAGGCTGCATCTGGGGCCCGGCCAGGCCGGTACGTACACACTTGGGGCCCGGGGCCCGGCTAGGCCGCGTCCATCCACTCTAACTGCACCTGTATGTACCCTGAGGGGGGGCAGCAGGGCCGTGATGGGCAGAACGGCCTGTAGCTCCCTTGCTGGTGGGACTATCCAGGGAGTACTGGCGCCGGCTCCAGAGCAGAGGGGTGAATGGCCCAGGCACGGAGAGCCCTCCCCCCTGTCTTTGGGGAGGGGAGGGGAGGGTCATTCAGTGGAAAGGTGAGGGATGGCAGCCCTGTGTGTCACTGCTTACATCATTAATCAGTAACAAATCCATTATCGCCGCTTGTCAGGCCGCCCAGTGCAGTGGGTGGGTGTAGGAGGGTCTCCTGAATCTAGACCCCCCTCCTACTGCTCTCTGGCTCTCTGCATCTCCCTGCGGTCATGTTCACCGCCCTCTGTACTAACAAGGGGCCAGGGATTCTTTCAAGTTTCAGAACCTAAACTTTACTTGTGATAACAAATATATAAGCAAAACAAAACCCTCAGTGCTTTCTCCATGTGTCTCCGCATTCAATATTACCAGTGTTACACCCAGCACTGTGAGCACATCCCTGTTCCCTGCATCATTCCCATTAATGGGGTGATATCCCCTCCCTTGTTTGAGGGGTGTCCCCACTAGACTCTGCCCCACAGTGAAAGGACCTGGTCTGTGGTTCATCCCCCCCCCCTCTCCCCTCCTCCCCTCTCCTCTCCCCTCTCCCCTCTCCCCTCTCCCCTCTCTCCCCCTCTCTCCCCCTCTCTCCCCCTCTCTCCCCCTCTCTCCCCCTCTCCCCCTCTCCCCCTCTCCCCCTCTCCCCCTCTCCCCCTCTCCCCCTCTCCCCCTCTCCCCCCTCTCCCCCTCTCCCCCTCTCCCCCTCTCCCCCTCTCCCCCTCTCCCCCTCTCCCCTTTCCCCTCTCCCCTCTCCCCTCTCCCCTCTCTCTCTCCCCCTCTCCTCCCCCCCTCTCCCAGCCAGTGTTTCCTGAACACGGGGCTTGGTCCCTATCGGGGAGGGGAGTGACAGCCCTTCCCCCATTCTGTGCGCCTTTTCACGGGGAGCAGTGCAGGCTGCTGCAGATGGGGCGGGAGTGGTGGGGGGGGGGGCGGGGGGAGCAGGATGGAGTTTAAGTTTCTTTTTGTTTTATTCCTGGGAGGGTTCGCGATTCTTGCTCCGCTCAGAAATTCCGCCAGTGAAAGGCTGCTCCGGCACAAAGACTCCAATTGTCTCCTCTCAAAACATCTCTGCAGTCGGTTTGAAAGACCCACACAGCACATTAGTGACAGACCAACTAACACGATTGGCCCTGAACTCCTCGCCAGACCGATGAAGAGACTGTTCGAATAAAAACATCATACGACTGAATAAATTACGATTTTAATAAAATAAAGGTTGCGTTGAAGGGCGGGGGGGGGGGGGGGGGGGGGGGGGGGGGGGTGGGGAGGGGGGGAGATTAAAAGCCCCTTGGTTTTGGTGTCCTGGGAGCTGTTTTGGAAAGCAAAAAGGATTTTGTCAATGGATTTAGAATCTCGGGACACGAGGGGGTAGTGGGAGATTATGAAGGGTCCCTTTCACTTCGTGCCCGCTGCTGCTTTGTAAAGACGTTCGAGGGAATACACAGATCGCCCAACTTCTGTCAGTCAAGGCTGCATCTGCAGGCTTTGCTGGGCTCTGACCTTAGCATGTGCCCGGTATACCTGCCAACCCTCACCCCGTTCTCTCTCTCTCGCTCTGTCTCTGTGCCACACAAGGTGCTGGCACTGGCACTGCCAGACGGCGTTGGTCTCTGGTACTGGGCGTCATGCACACGACAGGACTCCCGGAAGAAAGGGCATCCTCGACAGTTTCTTTCAGCACCTCCAGAGCACTTGGAAAAACATCAGCGTGGCCACCTTAGCATTGCAGAAAATGCAGCAGCCTCTTTCATCCAGTGCTTAAATAAGTTGAAGACAGACACAGAAAGCTGGAGTAACTCAGCTGGGTCAGACAGGCAGCATCTCTGGAGAAAAGGAACAGGTGATTTTTCTGGTCGAGACCCTTCTTGGTTGAGAGATAATTATTAATTGGGGTTCCCATGGTCTTCTTTACAGGTACTGATCTCCCCACCATTGAAGCTCAGTCTGAAGAAGGGTCTCGACCCGAAACGTCTCCCATTCCTTCCCTCCTGAGATGCTGCCTGACCCGCTGAGTTACTCCAGCATTTTGTGAATAAATCCCCACCATTGGAATGATCTGCAGGAGGTACTGCCTCAAAAAGGCACCCTGTATCACCACTGACCCGCACCACCCTGTCCACGCTCTCGTTCCACCCCTACCATCGGGAAGAAAGGATAGGAGTCTGAAAATCATGAACAGCTTCTTCCCGACAGCCATCAGGCTCTTGAACACCACACAACACAACACAACACGGCAGCTGCTCACAGCGCCAGAGGCCCCGGTTTGGTCCTGACTGCGGGTGCTGTCTGTACGAAGGTTGCACGTTTTCCCCGTGACCGTGTGGGTTTTCACCAGGTGCTCCAGTTTCCTCCCACACTTCAAAAGACATGCACGTTTGTAGCTTATTGACTTCAGTAAAATTGTCCTCCGTGTGTAGGATAGTGCTAGTGTACCACTGGTTGGCACGGGCACGGTGGGCCAAAGAGGGGACCTGTTTCCGCGCTGTCTAAAGTCTAAACTTTAACTATGAACTCTATGGACCGACTGGTTTCACAAAAGACTTTGGGTTTTTTGCTGTAGTATCGTAGTTATTAATGCATTGATTTGTTTTTGTTTATTGTATACTATATTGTATATTGTGTTCACAGCCCTGTTGTTATTGGTGGCCGCCATTGCTGGAGCGGGAGCACGTGGCCATTGGCTGGGCGAGGTCACGTGGGGCGCGGGGGCGGTGACGTCACCCTTTGTCCCGTATTTGGGAGTGAGGAAGTTGGCAACCGTAGTAGGAATAAACCTTCACAGTGAACTGCAACCCTCGACCTCTTGGTTAATGGGACAAATTGCTAATCCACAAGACGGGGGAGTATTTCTGTCTGGGCTCTGGAGG
>NC_135983.1:21630375-21637875 GCF_053455715.1 Rhinoraja longicauda
TTTCAGAATGGCAGGCAGTGACTAGTGGGGTGCCGCAAGGCTCAGTGCTGGGACCCCAGTTATTTACAATATATATTAACGATTTAGACGAAGGAATTAAATGTACATCTCTAAGTTTGTGGATGACACAAAGCTGGGTGGCAGTGTGAGCTGCGAGGAGGATGCTATGAGACTGCAGGGTGACTTGGATAGGTTGGGTGAGTGGGCAGATGCATGGCAGATGCAGGATATTGTGGATAAATGTGAGGTTATCCACTTTGGTGGCAAGAACAGGAAGGCAGATTATTATCTGAATGGTGTCAGATTAGGAGAAGGGGAGGTGCAACGAGACCTGGGTGTGCTTGTACATCAGTCACTGAAAGTAAGCATGCAGGTACAGCAGGCAGTGAAGAAAGCTAATGGCATGTTGGCCTTCATAGCGAGAGGATTTGAGTATAGGAGCAAGGAGGTCCTACTGCAGTTGTACAGGGCCCTGGTGAACCTGCACCTGGAGTATTGTGTGCAGTTTTGGTCTCCTAGTTTGAGGAAGGATATTCTTGTTATTGAGGGAGTGCAGCGTAGGTTCACCAGGTTAATTCCCAGGATGGCGGGACTGACTTATAATGAAAGGATGGATCGACTGGGCTTGTATTCACTAGAATTTAGAAGGATGAGAGGGGATCTTATAGAAACATGTAAAATTATTAAGGGATTGGACAGGCTAGATGCAAAAAAATGTTTCCGATGTTGGGGGAGTCCAGACCAGGGGTCACAGTTTAAGAATAAGGGATAGGCCATTTAGAACTGAAATTAGGAAAATCTTCTTCAGCTAGAGTTGTGAATCTGTGGAATTCTCTGCCTCAGAAAGCAGTGGAGGCCAATTCACTGGATGTTTTCAAGAGAGAACTAGATATAGCTCTTAGGTCTAATGGAATCAGAAGATATGGGGAGAAAGCAAGAACGGGGTACTGATTTAGGAATGATCAGCCATGATCATATTGAATGGCGGTACTGGCTCGAAGGGCTGAAATCCTTACTCCTGCATCTATTTCTGTTTCTAATCTGACTTGAATATAGTTAGGAATGGGAAGTAAAAGGTCAAAGCTACAAAGTATATGAAGGAAGACTCAAAGTGCTGTTATAATTCACTGAGTCAGACAGCAACTTTGGACAACATGGACCTTTCCAGTTGTGACGTATCCATGTTCTCCAGAGGTACTGTCGGACCCGCTGGGTTACTCCAGCACTTTGTGCCTTTTCTGGTAAACCAGCATCTGCAGTTACATTCGTCTCCACGTATTCAGAGGGATAGGACAGGAAAAAGAAGAGGTGCCGAGGAGTTGGTTGTGAATGGAGGCACAAAATGCTGGAGTATCTCAGTGGGACAGGCAGCATCTCTGGAGAGAAGGGGTGGGTGACGTTTCAGGTCGAGACCCTTCTTCAGGTAGTGATCCTGCCTCGATGAAGCCTCTGTTGAACTGCCTGGTCCCTGGCCTTGGCGTGCTGACGGCACTGTATAAATAAGAGTTGTTTTTGTTGTTATTGGGTAAGTCAGCGGAGAATAAATCAATTGGAGTTCCCTTGCAGGTTATCAGCCGGAGAGACAAGCAGGAAAATGATGGTGCGGATGGGTCCAAAGGCCAGCTCTCTGCACAGACTGCAGAATCCAAAGGCCTTTGTTTGTGTTAAAGTACAAAATGCATTCCTATTCCTTCATTGTTGATGACAACACCCTAATATGAAGCAGATAGAGGATTAAATCAGGAGAAATGTACAAATTATACTGGTGCAATGGGAGAGGAAGTGCAGTTGCGTTGATGAGAGTCCAGAAGAAATGACTGCAGCATTGTTAAATCAGAGGAGACAGCACCCCACATGTGGAAGACCGGTAGAGTTGCTGCCTCACAGCGCCAGAGACCCGGGTTCGATCCTGACTACGGGTGCTGTCTGTAAGGGAATTGTAAGTTCCCCGCGAGACCGCGTGGGTTTTCTCCGGGAGCTCCGGTTTCCTCCCACATCCAAAAATGTACAGATTTGTTGGTTAATTGGCCTGGTGTAAATGTAAATTGTTCCTTCGTGTGTGTGTGTGTGTGTGTGTGTGTGTGTGTGTGTGTGTGTGTGTGTGTGTGTGTGTGTGTGTGTGTGTGTGTGTGTGTGTGTGTGTGTCGGATAGTGTTTGTGCGTGGGGATCGTTGGTCGGCATACACTCGGCGGGCCGAAGTGAACTTGTTTGCATGCTGACTCTGTACCAAAAAAAGAAACAGTTTGAAAAACTGCACAAACCGAGGAACTGCGATTTTTCCAACGTGCCAATATTTTTCCCCGGAGCTACAGTACATGACAACGTGTAAATTCCGATGGCCCAGGACTCCAGGCCAATCCAGGAGCTATTGGGAACTGGAAGGTAGACGCAAAATGCTGGAGTAACTCAGCGGGCCAGGCAGCGTCTTGGGAGAGAAGGAATGGGTGGCGTTTCAGGTCGAGAACCTTCTTCAGACTGATGTCAGGGGAGGGGGCGGGACTTTGTCCCCTGACATCAGTCTGAAGAAGGGTCTCGACCCGAAGCGTCACCCATTCCTTCTCTCCGGAGATGCTGCCTGACCCGCTGAGTTACTCCAGCATTTGCTGTCTAACTGGGGCGGAGGTGGATAGAGCAAACCTCTGACTGACCTCACTGGGTGACCCCTGCTCGCTCCCTGAAATAAAACGAGTGGCCCGGGTAAGGCAGAGAACTGCCACGTCTCTGCCAGGCAGTGGGCAACCAGTGCTGGAATGCAGAGTCACTTCCCCTCAACCCAGTTCCCAAGCACTTGAGTTTCTCTCACCCCAATATATCCCAGTTGCTCGGGAGTTATTATTACCCTGCCGTGTTTAAGTCTCCCGTGATGACAAGTGACACGCAGGTCACTGGGTTTGCCGGAGTCCCCAGGGTGATCCATCAATGGACACATTCCAACCTTGCCACCCGCACATCCTTACCCCAGCACCCAAGGGTGCTTGCTCACGCGAGTGACAGAACCATAATTAGGCCACTCAGCCCATCAAGTCTACTCTGCCATTCAATCATGGCCGATCTGTAATAATAATAATAGATTTATTTCTCATATGTAGGTCCAACTGTACAATGAAATGTATTTGACAAGACAACGGGACACCTCAGCAGTAATATTCCAAGGATAAATAAGATTTTAAAAATGACATTAGTAAGGTAAAAAGACAATATTAAAAATAGGTAAAAAGACAATATTAAAGATAATCAACATATATGATTTGAAATGTGTTTATGAGTTCAGAAACCTGATGGCCTGATGGTTGAAACTGTTCTTAAGTCTGGTGGTACGCGCAGCCATATTCCTGTATCGTCTCTGCCTGACGGTAACAAGGAGAACACAGCCTGCGTGCTGGGTGGCTGTGGTCCTTGATGATGCTGCGTGCCTTCAGCAGGCATCGCCGGTAGAAGATGTCCTGAATGGCCGGGAGACAGTTGCCAGTGATGTGCTGTGCCGTCTTCACCACTCTCTGTAGTGATTTGTGGCTGTGGGCAGAACAGTTCCCGTACCAGACTGTAATGCAGCCCGTCAGCAGGCTCTCGATGGTGCATCTGTAGAAGTTTGTGAGGATGCTGGCGTTCATGCCAAACTTCCTCAGTCTTCTCAGGAAAAAGAGCCGCTGGCGGGCCTTCTTTGTTATTGTGTCCGTGTGCAGTGTCCAGGAAAGGTCCTCAGTGATGTGCACACCGAGGAACTTGAAGCTGCTGACCCTTTCAACCTCAGCATCACTGATATCTTTCCCTCTCATAGAAACATAGAAAAATAGGTGCAAGAGTGGGCCATTTGGCCCTTCGAGCCAGCACCGCCATTCAGTATGATCATGGCGGAACATCCAAAATCAGTACCCCGTTCTTGCTTTCTCCCCATATCCCTTGATTCCGTTAGCCCTGAGAGATGTATCTAACTCTCTCTTGAAAGCATCCTGTGAATTGGCCTCCACTGCCTTCTGTGGCAGAGAATTCCACAGATTGACAACTCTCTGGGTGAAAAGGTTTGTGCTCATGTTTGTGAGCATCAAGTGTGGCTGGGGGCTGGAATGGAACACTCTTGGCTCACGAGGTCTGAGCGTTTGGGCGGGGAGCCTGCTATCACAGGTGCTTCCCAGTTACGTGTGGGGAGGAGGGCGTGGGGGGGGGGGTGGGGAACTGGTCTGAATCCAGTCCCAGCTGCCAGCCACAGACGGAGGCAGAGGTGAGAGGGACGTCTGAGCCCTGGCAAAGCCAGCGTGGAAAACATCTAAGCCCCGCCATTCTCTTGCCATCGAACAAAACAAATCAAAATATTAAATCATTAAAAGTACAAGCTGTCGCCGTGGGAACCGTGGGGTCACTGAGTCCCTTTGATTCGACGTCTGACATTGGCACAAACCTAGAAACAGGTGTTCCCGTTTCCAAACAAAACGATCTGCCAGTCAATTTATCACCTCATTAATTGTGCACACTGCTCTGTAAGCTGGTGCACTGGGGAGCGGGCCCCACACACACACACTGACCCTCACTGGGGTACGGGCCCCACACACACACACTGACCCTCACTGGGGTACGGGCCCCACACACACACACTGACCCTCACTGGGGTACAGGCCCCACACACACTGACCCTCACTGGGGTACAGGCCCCACACACACTGACCCTCACTGGGGTACGGGCCCCACACACACACACTGACCCTCACTGGGGTACGGGCCCCCCACACACACACTGACCCTCACTGGGGTACGAGACCCCCACACACACACTGACCCTCACTGGGGTACAGGCCCCCCACACACACACTGACCCTCACTGGGGTACAGGCCCCACACACACACTCTGACCCTCACTGGGGTACGGGCCCCACACACACACACACTGACCCTCACTGGGGTACGGGCCCCACACACACACTGACCCTCACTGGGGTACAGGCCCCACACACACTGACCCTCACTGGGGTACGGGCCCCACACACACACACACTGACCCTCACTGGGATACGGGCCCCACACACACTGACCCTCACTGGGGGACAAGTCCCACACACACACACACTGACCCCCACTGGGGTACGGGCCCCACACACACACACACTGTCCCTCACTGGGGAGCGGGCCCCACACACACACACACTGACCCTCACTGGGGGACAAGTCCCACACACACACACTGACCCTCACTGGGGAACAGGCCCCACACACACACACACGCACTGACCCTCACTGGGGTACGGGCCCCACACACACTGACCCTCACTGGGGTACGGGTCCCACACACACTTACAGGAGTATAGAATGCATTAAACTGATATGGTACCACAATGCTAAACGGGTTATTTTTACACAATTGTTTATTTAATTCGTTTGTTCACACGGTAGCATTGCCTGGAATCTGAAGACGGGTCTCGACCCCAAAATGCCGCCTGTCCATGTCCTTCAGGGATCCTGCCTGACCATCCGAGTTTCTCCAGCACTTTGTGTTTATTTTTGCAAACCAGCATTTGAAGTTCCTTGTGTCTGCATCGCTTTAATCTTGTTGTGATAAATGGCGTAAAACTGCAGCAGTGAAAAAGTCAGGCCCATTTATGGCTTGCCCCCGGCTTCCACTACATCGGTCAAGAGTGTTTAATTGTCATGTGTGCCCGCTACAGAATAATGAAACTCGTACTTGCAGCAGTTTAACAAGCCTGACACACGGGTAAATATATAATAATCATCAATACAATAAATTTATACACTTAATACCAGGTAACCACAACAGTGCAATCATTTTGGTCCGAAGTGCAACTGTGGTTGCCAACTTCCTCACTCCCAAATACGGAACAAGGTGACGTCACCCTTTGTCCCTTATTTTGGAGTGAGGAAGTTGGCAACCCTACTAATACGGGACAAGGGCTGTCCGTAGGGGACAAACTAATTTAGCACAAAGTACGGGATATCCCGGCTAATACGGGACAGTTGGCAACCCTAAGTGCAACTAAAGACACGGTCCCAAAGCAGATCCTAGTTGGTCTACGGCCCCAGACACAACACACCACAATGAGCACCACAGCTGTAAATAGCAACCTTGCTGACTCCAATCTCTCAGTTCCTTTTATTATACTAGTTTCTTGTACCACATCAAATGTCAATACGTGGAGTGAATGGGTAGAGTGATTATGTTCTGAATAAATCCTGTTCAGAACATAATCAATACCTTCCTTCCTTTAGGTTGATTATTGTGACGTGTACCAGGTATGGTGCAAAGTTTTTTTTGAGAATTGGACTTTTAGACGTTAGAGATGCAGTATGGAAAGAGGCCCTTCGGCCCACTGAGTCTATGTCAACCAGCGATCACCTTGTACATCAACACTATCCTACACACTAGGGACAATTTATCACTTTACCGAAGCCAATTAACCTACAAACCTATACGTCCTTGGAGTGTGGGAGGAAACCGGAGCACCCGGAGAAAACCCACACGGCCACGGGGAGAATGTGCAAACTCCGCACAGACAGCACCTGCAGTCAGGATCGAACCTGGGTCTCTGGCGCTGTAAGGCAGCAGCCCAACCACTATGCCACTGCACCACCCCGGACAGTACCCTAGTTTATGGAAGGACCGTTCAGAGGTTCGAGAGCAAAGGGGAAGAAGCTGTTCGTGAGTCTGGTGGTGCACGCTGTCGAGCTTCTGTATCGTCTGTGCACTGGGAGTGGGGAGAAGAAGGCATGGGCGAGGTCCTTGATTGTGTTGGCTGATTTCCAAAGGCAGCATGAAGTGTAGATGAGCCAACGGTGGGGATTCTGGTCTGTGTTATGGACTGGGCTACATCTACAACAGAGCTGTTTCCAAACCAAGCTGTGATGCAATCCGACAGTATGCTTTCTACGCTTCAGAACTCTTCTAAGTAAGGGCTATCGGAGACATTCTGAATTTCCTCATTCTCTTGAGAAAGTAGAGGCATTATTATGCTTTTTTGGGCAGTCTCTTCAATGTGCTTGGTCCACTATAGATCCTGGGTAGTATTTATGCCCCGGAACTTGAAACTCTCAACCAGTTTTGGCAACTTTGACACTGCTGATGCTGATTGGGACACGTACCCCACAACGCTTCCTGAAGTTAATAACTAGCTCCTTTGTCTAGCTGGCATTTGGTTATTGCCCTGACACTATGTTACTAAGTTCTCTCTGTCTCTGTGGTGCTGTGTTTCATCGTTGTTCACCACGTTGGTAGCATCTTCTCCAAACGTGAAGATGGAGTTAGAGTAGAATTTGGCCTCATGGTGATCGTGTGCAGAGTGTACAGTCGGGGACGGAGAACACATCTGTGTTCACCATTATTGCGGAGGATGGGTTGTTATAGGAGGTGTCACATGGTCTTGGCATGTGAGACCAGTGTAGATGGGGCACCTTGGCATGAACAAACTGGGCCGGGGGGGCTTGTTTCCATGCTGTATGACTCTATGTTGTCATAAAGTCATAGCCGTAGATTGATACAGTGTGGAAACAGGCCCTTC
>NC_135983.1:22012875-22071551 GCF_053455715.1 Rhinoraja longicauda
GCCGGGGTAGAGTGAGAGGGGCCGGGGTAGAGTGAGGGGCCGGGGTAGAGTGAGAGGGGCCGGGGTAGAGTGAGGGGCCGGGGTAGAGTGAAGGGGCCGGGGTAGAGTGAGAGGGGCCGGGGTAGAGTGAAGGGGCCGGGGTAGAGTGAGGGGCCGGGGTAGAGTGAAGGGGCCGGGGTAGAGTGAGAGGGGCCGGGGGCAGAGTGAGAGGGGCCGGGGGCAGAGTGAGAGGGGCCGGGGTAGAGTGAGGGGGGCCGGGGGCAGAGTGAGAGGGGCAGGGGGTAGAGTGAAGGGGCCGGGGTAGAGTGAGAGGCTGGGGTAGAGTGAGAGGGGCCGGGGTAGAGTGAAGGGGCCGGGGTAGAGTGAGGGGCCGGGGTAGAGTGAGAGGGGCCAGGGGCAGAGTGAGAGGGGCCGGGGTAGAGTGAGGGGCCGGGGTAGAGTGAGAGGGGCCGGGGTAGAGTGAGGGGCCGGGGTAGAGTGAGAGGGGCCGGGGGCAGAGTGAGAGGGGCCGGGGTAGAGTGAGGGGCCGGGGTAGAGTGAGAGGGGCCGGGGGCAGAGTGAGAGGGGCCGGGGTAGAGTGAGGGGCCGGGGTAGAGTGAAGGGGCCGGGGTAGAGTGAGAGGGGCCGGGGTAGAGTGAGGGGCCGGGGTAGAGTGAAGGGGCCGGGGTAGAGTGAGGGGCCGGGGTAGAGTGAAGGGGCCGGGGTAGAGTGAGAGGGGCCGGGGTAGAGTGAGGGGCCGGGGTAGAGTGAAGGGGCCGGGGTAGAGTGAGGGGCCGGGGTAGAGTGAGAGGGGCCGGGGTAGAGTGAGGGGCCGGGGTAGAGTGAGAGGGGCCGGGGGCAGAGTGAGAGGGGCCGGGGTAGAGTGAGGGGCCGGGGTAGAGTGAAGGGGCCGGGGTAGAGTGAGAGGGGCCGGGGTAGAGTGAGGGGCCGGGGTAGAGTGAAGGGGCCGGGGTAGAGTGAGAGGGGCCGGGGTAGATTGAGAGGGGCTGGGGTAGAGTGAGAGGGGCCGGGGTAGAGTGAGAGATGGTAGAGCTGGGGGTAGGGTGGGAGGCTGCACCTGGGGGTAGTGAGGGGTAGTGGAGCTGGGGTTAGTGAGGTTTTGTGGAGCCGGGGGTAATGGTGCTGGGGGTGGGGGGTTGTGGAGACAGGGGTGGGGGTGCCGGGGGTGGAGGTGCTGGGGGTGAGAGGTTGTGGAGCTGGGGGTGAGGGGTTGTGGAGCCGGGATCAGTGATGTGTTGTGGAGCTGGGGGTGACGTAGGCGCAGCTGGGACCGGGCCCTGGGGCAGTGCGGTGTGACGTCAGCGGAGCCTGGGGCAGTTGTGTCAGCGGCTTCACCTTTACCCCCCCCCCGGGCACGCCACACGGGCTGACGCGGCTCCCACCCACGTGCCGCTCACCCCCGTCACGGGTTGTCCGTCACCTCAGCCCTGACCTCCCGTCACTGGTCACCTCAGCCCTGCCACTGGTCACCTCAGCCCTGCCACTGGTCACCTCAGTCCTGCCACTGGTCACGTCAGTCACCGGTCATCTTGGCCCAATCCTCCCCGACCGCCCGGTCACCTCGGTCACGGGTTGCGCGACGCCTTCACCGGTCACTTCAGCCGCCGGTCACTCGTCCACCTCAGTCACCGGATGTCCGACACCTTCGCCGGCTGCCCGTCCTCTCAGCTGCCGGCCACCTTCACTGGTCCCCTCAGCCGCCGGTCGCCCGTCACCTTTGGTCCTCCAAGCAGCGAGATCAAACCTAAGTCACCTGTACAATACAATACAATACAATACAATACAATACAATACAATACATCTTTATTGTCATTGTACAGGGGTACAACGAGATTGGGAATGCGCCTCCCATACGATGCAATAATTTAATTAGCTAGTCAGTATTAACCTTGGTGGTAGGTACCAGAGTGGCGTTTGGGAGGCCTTTAGATGGACACATGGGTATGCTCGGAATGGAGGGATATGGATCCTGTGCAGACAGAGCAGTTTAGTTTAACTTGCCATCGTGCCCAGTATGGACATTGTGGGCCAAAAGTTCATCACGGGCCACATTTTTCTGTATTCTTTTAACTTTTCTTGCTATCTTATTGTTTTGAAAGGGAGTAAGAGGAGGCCACTTAGCTCCTCAAGTCTGCTATTCCAATCCATTTGACCCTCACTTTACAAAATCACTAGATAAGGTGATAACCACCATCTTTTCCTTTAGGATAGGGGAGCCCAAAACTAGAGGGCATGTGTTTAAGGTGAGACAGGAAAGATTTATGATCACGATCAAAACTGGTCATAAGTGTCAGATTGCCTCTAATAAAACCAATGGGAATTCAAGGAAATCTTCCTCATGGAGTTGTGGGAATGTGGGAATCTTTATTCCAAGCATTAGCTGAGGTAAGTGGCAGGCATTAATTTGAAGAAAAGGGAGGCAGTTTCGAGAAAAACTGAAGGGTACGCTGACGAGGTTAAAAGTAATTAAGGAAAGAACAAGCTGCTGGAGGAACTCAGCGGGTCAAGCAGCATCTGCAGCAGTGAGAACATCATTGAAGAACAGAAAGACAGTAGAAACAACAGAAGAAGAACAGTAAGAGAGAGACTCGCAGTACCACCATCAAAGAAAGGAGAACGTGTTCAAGGTCAGTATGACTTGAAGGGAAGTCTATGAGGAGCAGTAAAATGGACTCTGCAGATGCTGGAATCTGCAGCAATAAACAAGCTGCTGGAGGAACTCAATAGGTCGATGTGAGAACATTGTCAAAGAGCACAAGAGTATAATCTCCATGGCCTATCACCTTCCATTCAATAACCACCACCTGCTTGTCAGCCTGCTGTGATCTCCGCGCTGCTTCAGCTCGAGCATCTAGCTCACCCCTGATTTTAATCATTCCACCATTGGTGACCTTAACCTTCAGCTGTCTAAACCTTCTACATAATTGCCTCCCTTAACCTCTCTGCCCCTCTTTACCTATTCCATAATTCTTCCTTTGTCCAAGTTTTTTTCATCTACATTGATATCTGCTTATGCATTTCCGTGTCAGGTTTAATCTTGCTGTGGGTGTTTTTCAAAGTTACGGGTGTTTTTCAAAGTGGAACGATGAAGAGGACTATTGGTGGCTGTAAATGTCTGCAAATTCACCTCGGAAAGCACCCTGAAATTCTGCGATCGGTTTTGGGGAGCTGGACATGGCCACATCGGTGCATGGAAGTGGAGGGGCAGCTGCTGGAGGCGATGCAAGGCTCGGTTGCAGTGGTTGTGGTGGTTGTGGTATTGGCAGAGGCTGACAATAGACAATAGGTGCAGGCGGAGGCCATTCGGCCCTTCGAGCCAGCACCGCCATTCAATGTGATCATGGCTGATCATTCTCAATCAGTACCCCGTTCCTGCCTTCTCCCCATACTCCCTGACTCTGCTATGGACCACCATTGAAATCGCTTATACTGAAGTGTAGTGCGCAAAGGAGCCATTTTAGTAGGCAAAACCCACTGTTCGTTATGCCTCTCGCAGTGTAATCAGTGTTTTGGTAGAACAGTATGTGTGATGATACCATTAAAATGCAGAATATATCTCATCTATCAATTCACAGATTTTTGTTATTTTTCTTTTTAAATGTTTCTGCAAGTTTCTGCCTACTAAAATGGCGCCGTGATGTACTACGGTTTTTAGGGTTGAGTGGTCCTTCTTGCTCCTCTAGTATCTTTGGTATGGACAGCATGCCTGAATGATCAGCCATGATCACATTGAATGGCGGTGCTGGCTCGAAGGGCCGAATGGCCTACTCCTGCACCTATTGTCTATTGTCTATTGTCTGTTGTCTATTGAATAAGCCTTTCACGGTATCTCGGTACACGTGACAACAATAAACGAATCTAATCTGTACACTTAAAAGATGTTTTGGATGCAGGTGAATCACGCGGAGTCTAAGTGCTGGTACAATTACTAAGTACATTCAGGATTAATGCTCACTTTCTGCGCAATATTTGTAGCGCCTAATGTGGTCAGAACTTCTCTTAATTTATTCCCCTTGAAGGTTTAGTCTGCACAACAGCAATGGATATGTTTGAGTGAAGTTTTTGATGACTCTGTTGTAGGCAGACCAATCTGCCTGTGGTCAGAGGAACTCCTGGTTTTCTTGTTCTCTGATTTTGACTTTAATTCATGCTTTGCCTTGCGGCTGATGTGTGAATGCGTGGCACTGTTGCCGAGTCTTAGACCCACCAGGGCACTTGTGATGCTGTTCCAGCTTTTGGAATAAACTCTCCAATTAGTTGTTCACTATCGTTTTTGCTCCTCCGCCCTCCACATCTTTTCTTTTATTCATTTATCCAATTCCCCATTTCAAAAGTAACCACTGGAACTGTTTCCTCTAACCATACCCTTTAGAATGCACATCCCAGACTACAACCCATGCATAGAAAATGTTTTCTCAAGTTACCTTTTACATCAGATATACACCATGGTTATAATATTTACATTTATACAAGGCATGTATCTGTATGCCACATTCACAGTGCAAGCAATATCATTCTATGTACCAACCAGTTTTAGGTAACATCAGCAAAATAAAAGTTTTCCTTTCCCACATATTCCGTGAGGGATGGCTGGTTGTTACACAACTCCCAGACGTGTGTGCAGTGGTGGGAAGCCCTTCAACTCTGGCCTTTCCACACAAGAGTTAGCAATGACTGCACTAGTAGCTTCAGTGACTCTCTCAGAAAGTAGTCCTAGGCCTTCCAACATGCTGGTCTACAACATTCTACAACATTGATCCACCAGATGGCGTTTCCATGGCAGCCTCGCCAATAGTCTGTCCTTTTCGTCTTTTTATATTATTTTTAGTGAGTTTTAAAAGTATGTGTTAATCTTCTCTGGTTTGTTTTATGTGGGGGGTGGGCGGGGGGGGTCGGGGGAAACCGTTTTCCAATCTCTTACCTTGCCGGAGATGCGATTGTTTTCTGGATCTGCGGCCTAACATCATGGAGCTGGAGGCCTTGCTCGGGACTGACTTTGAGCCTCTGCGGGGCGTGGACTTACCATCGGAGCGTACGATCCCTTGCCTGGGATCGACGCTCCAACCGCGGCCTGCGGACTTTAACATCAAGGAGCTCGAGATCTCGGGTTGAGACTGACGTCGGGAAGCTCCAAAAGCCGCACGACGTTCGACAAGCCCCGACCCGGGGTAGATCGCTCGGCGCGGGGGAGCTGAGATTTCCCCCCGATGCAGGAGCTTGATCGCCCCGATGAGGAAGGCCCGCCACTGGCTACAGGAGTCAAGATCGTCCCGTCAACGGAAGGTTAGAAGCCCCCGACCGCTGGAGGACAAAGAAGGGAGAGATTGAACTGTTTTTCGCCTTCCATCACAGTGAGGAATGTGGAGGAGTCACTATGGGGGATGTTCATGTTAAAATATATGTTGTGTGTTCTGTTCCTTTTTATTGGTATGACTGTATGGCAAATGAAATTCCTCGTATGTTGCAAAACATACTTGGCTAATAAAGTATGATTATGATAAAGTATGATTATGATTCTGTTATAAACAACTCCTTGCACTAGAATATTAAGCAAGAATCAAACAGATCAAAGGATGTCTTTCACCATGCAGTGAGGAGCAGTCCATCGGACGATGAGTACTGCATTATGCAGCTATTTGGAATGAACCCTTACAAAGGATGCCTCATTTCTTCCAGACCTTTTGGCCGAATGCATATTTGGGATGTTCTCATCCCCAGCTTGGCAGTCTCAAGGGCCATGCATGGTGGGCAATGAAACCTGGGCTGTGCATGAAGGATTTAATGGGGAGTTCCTTTCCCACCGCCAGCCAAGCAAGGTCTTGGTACATGTTTGAAATTCCTGCTGATGAGGCATTCTATCAAATGACTTTGACGGTCTGCCTGGGAATCTATCCAACAAGATCCACCATCTGCTTTACCTGCAGGACATTCTGTGCCACCTCTGTCAGATTGATGTGGTCAAGGAGGATTTTGTTCGTAAGGTCATTCTGGCCCATTCACCAGTTTGCTTAATCTGAGCCCTTGCTTAACAACCTTTCTGTCACTGGCAATCAATTTAGTCGTTGACTGTTTACTCATGATGACACTCAATTTTGTTTGGACCCAGGAACATTCGCTTGGTTTACGCAGCATGGACAGAAGCCATCGAAGGTCTCAACGCGAAACGTCACCCATTCCTTCTCTCCTGAGATGCTGCCTGACCCGCTGAGTTACTCCAGCATTTTGTGTCTACCTTCGATTTGAACCAGCATCTGCAGTTATTTTCCCACACATCGGCTTTGTCGGTGTGCCTAATGTCTTGAGGATATAGGCAAACTGGTGGCCCAAGTGCAAGGCTCATGAGCGGGTAAATGTAACCGATAAAATGATTCTCCTCATCTCCACCTTGGTTTCCTTTGCATTTTTCTTAAATTTATTTCCTTTGGCTGCCAACTTGCTTCACCAAACACCCAATAATTTTATACACCTTTAATCAATCTTCCTTTTCTCTTTTCTGCTCTAAGGAGAATCAGCTCAGTTTCTCCATTCCTACTCCACCTAATAGAAATTCCTTCACCCTGATACTATTCTGGAAATCTAATCTGCGCTTCCGCCAAAGCCCATCACATCCTTGTGAAAAAATGGATTCCACAATTGGACAAGGATAACTTCAGCCTAACTAGTGCTGCATGAGGATGTAACAATAACAGAGCTACAGATCACACATGTGGAAAGGTTCATTCGTCTCCCTGTTAGGCAAACCAGCTCCTCAGCCATCCATCTGTGTTTGGCTTAAATATCTGTATTTCTGCAAATGGACTGAAGATAAGAGTGGGAGATGATATTAGTGCTGGAACACAACGCTGTGTGAATATAATGAAGTACATTCCTCGTATATACTGAACATCAAAGAACACTAAAAGCTAGAAAAGTTATTGGTAGAAAATGGGAAGGCTGTGCAGATCTGGTAGTTTTGAATAGGCTTGTTCATTGTGCATCTCAAATTGGAAACCTTGTTTATCCCTTTCAGGCACAAACTCGAAGCAGAAGAAGGCCATTCTGCCCCTCGTGGCTTTACCATTTAATATGATCATCACAGATCCCTTACTTAGCACCACGTCCTTGTTCTAATCCTTTATCATTGGATTCCATTAATATTTAAAAAACCTATCTCTGCCTTAGTGATTGAGTCTCTCATGGTAAAAAAATTCCAAAGGTCTACCAAACTCTGGGAAAATATATTGCTCATCTCTGCCCTGAAATGCTAACCCCTCACTTCAGGACTGTGACCTCTGTCCAGAAATAGACAGTGGTTTCAAGTAGTACTTCCAAATCCCGGTTTGGATTTTACCAGAACAAAACCTCATCATTGACTTTGTTCAAACAAGGAGTTGAATTCCAGAGGTGGGGTAAGGATGACTAACCTTGTCACTGAGGAGCCATGTAAAACTAAAGTCGTTAGGCATTAAAGGGAAAGTACTCCAGTGGTAGGAGCTTACCTTACTGAAAGGAAGGTTGTTGTAATTGTTGGTCCACCATTCAAACCGCAGAAACATCACTGTCCGGCATTTGCTTGATTAGTGATCTTATAGACAATAGACAATAGGTGCAGGAGGAGGCCATTCGGCCCTTTGAGCCAGCACCGCCCTTCAATGTGATCATGGCTGATCATTCTCAATCAGTACCCCGTTCCTGCCTTCTCCCCATACCCCCTGACTCCGCTATCCTTAAGAGCTCTATCCAGCTCTCTCTTGAATGCATTCAGAGAATTGACCTCCACTGCCTTCTGAGGCAGAGAATTCCACAGATTCACAACTCTCTAACTGAAAAAGTTTTTCCTCATCTCAGTTCTAAATGGCCTACCCCTTATTCTTAAACTGTGGCCCCTTGTTCTGGACTCCCCCAACATTGGGAACATGTTTCCTGCCTCTAACGTGTCCAACCCCTTAATAATCTTATACGTTTCGATAAGATCTCCTGTCATCCTTCTAAATTCCAGCAAATTATCAGCAAATTATCTTGCATAATGTTTGCTGATAATCATAGAGTTCAATTCCTTTTCCTTCTCTTCAGTGAGAATAATGTAACATTCAGGTAGGTGTCGATAAATGACAAATGACACTCATCATGCACAAGTGTCAAATTTAGTTTGAACATGCTACTGGGTGTTCACTGTGCTAAAGGAGTTTCATAAATACAAATACTCTGCTGGTTGTTGATGTGCTGGCAGAGACTCTGATGGTTTTAGACAATAGACAATAGTGCAGGAGGAGGCCATTCGGCCCTTCGAGCCAGCATCGCCATTCAATGTGATCTTAAGCTTTATTGCATATTCTGTGCTGGACGGGTGATGACTTGCTTGGGCCAGGTGCCCCATTTGATCTGACCCAGCATCATAACTCAAATGCTGACATCTGCATTATTCATTCACCGAGGCGTGGTGTGTTTGGCATTGTCTCAGCAGGCAGAAATAAATGGAAAGATGGAAACGATGCAAAAAGCATTTCTTTAAATATTTAATGCAGCTGCTGTTTGAGCACATCTTGGTCCTCTGCCTTTTGTGTCGAAGATTCTCTTTGAGAACAGTGCCCGTCAGGCGGTACAGAAGCACCTCTGGTGCACAGGGCGCAGTGCAGATGTGCCTCAGTTGCTGGCAGATGGGCCCACGTTTTTGTTGCCCTCATGGTGGTGGTCTACAGTTCCTTGCGTGGCACGGAGAATGGAACCTTTTCTCACCCCACTCCTTCCATCTCAAAATAAGCCTGAAGTTAGAGGGAGTTTGTGAAGGGAGGGAAAACTGAGTCAAGAGCAAGATCTCAATCCTGCAATGGTCTGGTGTAAGGAAGAACCTGTCTGATTACAGTCTAGCATTCGGCAGAGGTGCACTACAGAGGGCTCTGCAGCCACTAATGTTCCCACAGAAGTATTGTTCAGTAATAGGCACAGCAGATAATACAGCAGAATGGACCCACACATGAACACACGTGGAAAACAGTATTTGGAGATTCACTCAAAATAACAGTGAAATCGCCTCTGCTCTTTTTTAAGGTGAAGGCAAGGGGCCTATTTTGTCCGTGTGAAAAGTAGACAAGGCCTTAATTAAACACATCATTAAAAATGGGCAGCGGTGGTGAAAAAGCAGCTGTACAGTAGCTCCAGGGATACAGGTACAATACTGACCTTCGGTGCATCTGTGTAGAATTTGCACACTCTCCCTGTGACTGCAAGAGTTTCCCTTGGGGTTTCTAGATTCTGCCCTAAAGATGTGTGTTGGTAGATTGGTTGACCACTGTAAATTTCCCCTAGTGTGTAGGTGAATGGGGGGAGTGGTTGGAAATGTGGTGAGAATAAAATGATGCAGGATTAATGTAACGTGATGGCCAGCAGACCTGATGGGCCAAAATGGCATGTTGTCATGTTGTATGACTATATCTAAATATTGGCATCTGTCAAATGCTCCCTTGACAGTGCAATGTGGCCTAGGAACTGGCTCTTACACTGCAACACTCTCTGGCAGTGCGGCACTCCCTCAGTACTGCCCCTCTGTGACAGTGCGGCACTCCCTCAGCACTGCCCCTCTGTGACAGTGCGGCACTGCCTCAGTGCTCCCTCTGTGACAGTGCGGCACTGCCTCAGTGCTGCCCCTCTGTGACAGTGCGGCACTCCCTCAGTACTGCCCCTCTGTGACAGTGCGGCACTCCCTCAGTGCTGCCCCTCTGTGACAGTGCGGCACTGCCTCAGTACTGCCCCTCTGTGACAGTGCGGCACTGCCTCAGCGCTCCCTCTGTGACAGTGCGGCACTCCCTCAGTGCTGCCCCTCTGTGACAGTGCGGCACTCCCTCAGTACTGCCCCTCTGGCAGTGCGGCACTGCCTCAGTACTGCCCCTCTGTGACAGTGCGGCACTCCCTCAGTGCTGCCCCTCTGTGACAGTGCGGCACTCCCTCAGTACTGCCCCTCTGGCAGTGCGGCACTGCCTCAGTTTAGTACTGGGAGCGTCGGCTCATATTTCTCTGCCTCCCTCCGAGCCAAACCTATAGAGAGCACAGAGGCAAAGTGGTGCAGTGTCAGAGAGACAGACAATTGAATCAAGAGGACTGTTTGTAAATCAAGATCTGTGTTTCATTTCAAAGCGGATGCACTGCAGTTGTCCTTCAGATATTGAACGACTCAATTTAATCCAGGTTTGATTGAGTGAAGCTCCCTTTGCAGCTTCTTTCATTACTGCCTGATCTCAAAACTGCTTCATTGCCTTTTTGTGTTTGTTGCATTAATATCCTGGTTTTTAATCCTCTTCTGTGCTCCCTCCAGCTGTATCCTATGTCATCCATCTGATGCTGCAATATAAATGATGTATGCTGCCCCTTTGGCAGGTTATTAACATCGCTCTCCCTAGTCTCAATTCCTCCATTTCTCTTCTTCTTGCCGTATCATTGTGATCCTCTCTCCTCCCAGCCTTTCTGTTCTTTCTGCACCCTGGTTAGAGAGGACAGAGAGGACAAAGAGAGAGCGGGAGAACTGGGCAGAGAGTGTAAGGGGGTTGAGAAGAGAGTGCAAGAAATACAAAGAGCGATGGAAATTTGTGGGAGCGAGGCAGAGACACCTCTGGGCGGTGACAGGATGAACAAAGACCAATGAAGAAAAAAATAGAGATGGAGAATCAAAGGAAAACAGAAACTAACTGAGAAAGAACAAGAAGGAGAGGACAGGGCCATGAATTAAACTATATTTCTGTTGTGAATGTTTCCAGTTGTGATTGCAGTCTGATCATTAATATTCTATGCACCATTGCCATGCCCAACGTATCTGTATTTGTGTTTAACCCTGACTTAAATAGATGGCAGAGTCTCCGGCTAAGTAAGTTTAGCAATACACAAGGTATACGAGGAGAGATTCAGAAGAACCCTGATATTGATTATGTCGCTGGCAAGTACTCATTGAGATTAATGAATGATCGAGAGGAATATGACTGTGATGCTCAGGTTCACTGTGGAGCTGTGCTGTCTCACTGTTCTTGAGAGATTGTGGCGATGCGGCCAGCAACGAGGCGCTAACAATGAACCACTTGGGATGGTGCGGATCTCGCCAGCAATAACCTCAGGCCCAGTACAAGGACAAGAATCCTATTGCAGTCCAGATTCAAACACGCAATCACCAGAGTCGAATATTAACAAGGCAAGTCGTTCCATCAGTGATGGTCTGTCAGTAAAAACCATAAATCTCAGCTACAACAGCAGAGCAATTGTCCGTCTCTGCACTCCTGAAATTTAATGGAAGCCTGCTGTTCATTCACATTTACTACATTCTGATCTGTTTTCTTTCTTGAAGGCATCAATCTGTACTGCGGGATGTGTTCCACACACACTGACCCTCACTGGGGTACCGGTCACACACACTGACCCTCACTGGGGTACGGGCCCCACACACACACTGACCCTCACTGGAGTACGGGCCCCACACACACACTGACCCTCACTGGGGTACTGGCCACACACACACTGACCCTCACTGGGGTACAGGCCCCACACACACTGACCCTCACTGGGGTACAGGCCCCACACACACACACACTGACCCTCACTGGGGTACGGGCCCCACACACACACACACACACTGACCCTCACTGAGTTATGGGTTCCATTCGATATATGTAGCTGTGAGGTGCAGCATATTTTGTGTGAGGGTCCACTCCTAAAAACAAGTCATGAGGGTGTGAGAGATCATTGCCGTGGCCACCATATTTGTTTTCTGACACTGTATTCCCATGGAATCCCGTGGCAGAGTTGTGGTCCACCGCACTTCCCCAGGAGTTATCAAGGGAAGAAAAAGATACAAAGTGCTGGAGTGACCAGGTGGGTCAGGCAGCATCCCTGGAGAACAGGGATAGGTGACGTTTGGGTCAGATGGATGGTGGAGGGGGGGGGGGGGGGGGGGGGAGGGGGGGGGGAGGAGGGGAAATTGGAAGAGGTGATCGGCAGGACCAATCTTGGCAAGGAAATGGTGGATACAGGTCAGGGGAGTTTTTGATAAGCAGATGAAAGACAAGGTGTGCAACCAAAGGATTGTTGTGAACTGTGAAGCTAGAGGAAGGAACATCATTGGAGGGGAGAAATAGGTGCGAGTCCAGGTGGGGCTTGAGGGAACGATGGGAGGAATTTTGTTGTTGTTGTTGTTATTTTTAGGTTATTTATTTTGCTTACTTAATTATTGTAACTCAAATGGGTTTAATTGTTTCTTTTGTTTTTAAATAATCGGACAATATTTAATATATTTTTTAGTTTTTTAACATTTTTAAAATAACTAGACCAAGTGGACCCGTTGGGCCCAAACCTCTCCTGCATTGGTGCAGCACCCTCTCCTCCCCCCCTCCCCTCTCCCTTCCCCCCTCCACATTCCCCCTACCCCTCCCCCCTCCCCCATCCCCCTCAACCCCCCTTATCTTCCCTCCCCCCTCCCTACCCCCCCCCCCTCCTTCCCTTGGGGATAGATTTAAACTTTTAAATGTGAATAACTTAAAAAATATAACACCGATTTCAATGAAACTTCTTCCATTAGCACCAAAGGGACGACGGTGAGTAAGGTGGGCCTGAAATTGTCGCGCTATCGTGTACCGTTTTGGCTGTAGTTCAGGAACAAACAAACAAACAAACGAGAGTTTTAGTATATAGATTTCAATGTTTCACATGTTTGGCCTTTGGTGCGGTTAATAGGTCTGAGTATGTTCCAGTGCTTTTTTAACATTGAATTTTATTGAAAGATACAGAGTGGACGTGGGCCCTTCCACCCACCGACTCTACGCTCAATCATATCTCCAGGCAGTTATTTATTAACAATCTGGTTGAAGTTACTTTGTATTTGCCACACATCCCCTATTACTCTATTTAATTTCAGGGTGACCTCGATCAGAGTTGCAAATGGATCAGAGCGTAAAGATTTATCCTTTCCTATAATTGAACAGTATGTGCCTCTGTCAACCTGCACCTGTAATTATTTTCCATCAGTCAAGACCTATGATCTTAAATCATCACACAACACTTAATTGTAGTAAGAGATGGTGCGCACACATTAGCTGCTGGCAGGTGTAGCACTTGGATTCTTCAGAAGAATGATTCAACGGGGAACGGTTGAAACACGGTTGCCTACGTCGAAACACAGAGTAGGATTCCTCTCACAGTTTGTGAACAAATGCACTTGAAGTTGTCCTTTCGCTGGGGTGCACTGTGAAGGACAACATTCCCTTGCAATTTTTGGCTAACATGTCCATTGATGTCACAATCTGTGCTTAATTAGATTGCCTTGTCTTTTCAACAACACCCAGACCTGTCTCACCAAGGTACAGCTTTCAGTGCAACAGACAGAGTGCTCATGCATTGCTGGTCTTGCCCTTTGATTAGTTGTGCTGAATTTTTGTATGGCTCTACAATTCCATAAGTGGGACTAGGGTAGATAGGGCAGCTCGGTCGGCATGGGCAAGTAGGGCCGAAGGGTGTGTTTCTGTGCTGTGTGACCCGATGACTCATGCTGTCTGCTCTCTCCACTGGCTCTGAGTTGAAGTGCCTTCCCTGCAGCTCATCACCTTCTTGTTATTCTCTCCCCCCAAGTTCTGACAAAAGGTCTTCAACCTGAAACGTTGTCTGTTTTTCTTTCAATAGACAATAGACAATAGGGTGCAGGAGGAGGCCATTCGGCCCTTCGAGCCAGCACCGCCATTCAATGTGATCATGGCTTTCCATTGATGCTCCCTGACCCGCTGAGTGTTTCCAGTAGTTTCTGCTTTTATTTCATATTTCCAGCATCTGTAGTCTTTTGACCTCCAGAAAGGAACCAGGGAGGGCTTCAGAAAAGACCGAGGGAGAAGGGTTGCTGAGGTGTAGCTGGGGGTTGGTGTTGCGATGTTATATGAAGGTTGAGTACCCTGCATGACAGACGCAAACCGCACCTTCACACTCCCTCATCCCCGTTCTTCCATTACCTCTCTCAAAAGGAGGCAGCGTCGTAGAAAGGGCGACGCTGGATTGTTGTGGTGCACGTGACTATGCGTGGGGCAATCGAGGTATCAGGAGGAAACCTGTGAAGTCGGCTGCCCATCAAAAGGTTTCAAAGGTCTTTTATTGTCACGTGTACCAATTGAGGTATGGTGATATGCGAATTACCATACGGCCAATTGAAAAAAAAAGCAACAAGACACACAACGACATAAAGTGAACATAAACATCCACCACAGCGGACTCCCCACATTCCTCACTGTGATGGAAGGCAAAATAGGCCAATCTGCTTCATCTTTAGTCGGGCAGTCGAACCATCCGTCGGGGCGATTGAAACCCCCGTGTCGGGGCGATCGAAACTCCCGCGCCGGGGCGATCGAAACTCCCGCGTCGGGGCGATCGAAACTCCCGCGTTGGGGCGATAGAAACTCCCGCGCCGGGGCGATCGAAACTCCCGCGTCGGGGCGATCGAAACTCCCGCGTGGGGGCGATCGAAACTCCCGCGTGGGGGCGATCGAAACTCCCGCGTCGGGGCGATCGAAACTCCCGTGGCTTGGAATTCCCGAAGTCGCTCTCTGACCAGAGACCGCGGGCTCAGTGGTGTTACGCCCGCAAGCACCCACGGTTGGATCTCCGAGGTCGACACGGACGCCAGTGAATTTGGACGTCTTGAGAGGTCAGTTGCGTTGTAACGTCGGCTGTTTCCGGATGTCTAATATTTAGACACATTTCTCAACAATAATTAACCACTGACCTTGCCCTTCATCCTGAGAGCAACACTTGGCCAGACCAGCAGAACCCGATGAACTCGTGGAAAATACTAATGCATTTATTGATTTTAGACGGCAGAGTTGTGACAGAAGATAATGCAGAGTAGCTGGATCCGTCTGGAAAGAGACCTGGGAAATCTGTGCCAGAGACCTTGGTCCCATGACTGTGACGTTGGACTTGTACTGTTCCTGCACTGACCTGTGCCTGAGCACTTCCAGCGGTACCTGTTTGTTGTTCCATTCCACACGGAGCTGGTCTCCTGTTCCCGACACGGTCTCATGTACTGCTCCGTTCCTTTTTGTTTGCCGACCATTCAGTAATAAATCTTACCATACTTAAGTAGAAGAGTGTGAGAATAGTGGATTGCACTGATTACGCAGTACACAGGAGCCATCGCGTTTCCAACTTGTATGCATCAAATTTCAAAGCTCTTAAAAATGTAGAGACTTAAATTGGCCTGCAGTGCTGATGACACTGGGTCGAAGATGCTGGAGGGGGGGGGGGGGGGGGTTGAATGACTTTTGTCGCTGCCCAGCCACTCTGTGGGGCTACATGCCACATCCAATCCATGATCCTGACCTCTTGGAGTGGCGCCTGACCTAATTGATCCCCAGGCTGCTGCGGGGCCTCTAGTGGCCCACTCCACCGACACATCGACCTAGACATGTGCGCCTCAAGTCACGGCGCCCCTTTGCCATGCAAGCCCACGAGCTGCTCTGTACAACACCGGTTGACACTTCCAAGGCCACCTGGGTCAAAACGAGATGGAGACACCAGTGGAAGTCAGCGGAACCATCCAGGCTACACCGCTACATCGGTGAACCCATGGACGTCCCTGGCCAGGACCTGCCCCGAAAGCAGTGGATAACCCTCAACTGCTTGAGGACAGGCGTGGGATGCTATGGAATGGCGATGAAGAGGTGGGGTCTCGTGGACAGTGCCTTCTGCGAGTGTGGGGACCCAACACAGACAGTGGACCACAGTCACCAGTTGCCCCAAATACCGGCCGCCAAATGGTGAACGAGGTCTGATGGACCTGGACGATGACACATTGGCCTGGCTCGCCTCAACGGAGCTGCAGGTCTAATAGACATACGACAGAAGAAGAAGACCTAGACACCTCGACCCACATCTTGGTTAGATTTAAACATTTCTCCAATGGCGATAAAATGAACACATATAGTTGTTGCACAACCTCCTTTTTAAAATCCAGTCTTTCATTAAGTTCTGCGAAGATGAATATAAAATATTTGGCAAAACTCAGCAGGTCAATAAGCAGCTGTGAAGGGAAATTGGTCAGGATCCATCTTCAGACATAATCTTTGTTTTGTTTCTCTGCTATTTCCTCATTCCCCATGATGCTTTCTCCTGCCACAACCTCGAAGGTACCGACTTACCTTTGTTTATCTGTTCCTTTTAACATTTCAGTTGAAACTTTCTCACTCAATTACTGTGGAATTCTCTGCCACAGAAGGTAGTTGAGGCCAGTTCATTGGCTATATTTAAGAGGGAGTTAGATGTGGCCCTTGTGGCCAAAGGGATCAGGGGGTATGGAGAGAAGGCAGGTACGGGATACTGAGCTGGGTGATCAGCCATGATCATATTGAATGGCGGTGCAGGCTCGAAGGGCCGAATGGCCTACTCCTGCACCTATTTTCTATGTTTCTATGTTTCATGGGAAGGGGGCAGTATCAACCCTGGTATCTGGCCGTTTTTCAAGATCACTGAAGTCATTGACTCCATCATTTGGGAGGGACTATCAAACAATCTCCCCAAATGTTCAACGGTGCTTTATTGGCAAGTGTGCACTGAACAGTGAAATTACTTCTGCGTAGATCATTCATGCACGAGTTGCCATATTTTGGCGCCATTTACAAGAAGTCCAAAGCCCAGCCCACACACCTGATGTACAGGTGTTGCTCCCGCTCCAGGTAAGCCCCAGGTTGCTGCAGAGTCTCCTCCGTCACCCTCGACTGGTTCAGCACCCATACTGACATCCCTCTCCCCGCCCGACCGACTTTGTGTCCTAGGGGGGGGGGGGGGGAGGTGCCTCCTACAGCCAACTTTGAAGGCTCTGGAGGCAATAGTCCCTCCCTTACCGTCCCAATCCCCGCGTCTGTCGCTGCCAGCGGCTCGGCTCCCTCCACCTTGGCTCTCTGGTCTTCGGGGCATCTTGTCTGTCGAGCATCACCCCTGCAGGCCGAGTGACGGGCAGCATGCGATGGGTCCCTTCTTCAGGCTGAATCCGTTCTTCAGTTCAGAAGGGTCACCCATTCCTTCTCTCCAGAGATGCTGCCCGTCCCGCTGAGGGACTTTCTCCACAGCGGTGAGCCAGGCCTGCTGGTTGTGGGATGTTCAGCGGCTTGCCCCTACACACCACGGCCCGCCGGGTCTTCTTTCGTCCAGCCACCGGTTCTCCTGGGTGGGTTCCGGCATCGCGGGACATGCCGGGAGCCTTCTGCCGCCGCGCGGCATCCTGTGCCACTGGTGTCCAGAGAAAATTTGTCCCCGTTTTATGTTTACTCCCTGCGAGCATCCAAACCATGATACAATCCAACAGCTTTACAACAAAGCCCTCAGTGGAGACCAGTGTCAAACAAGGCTGTCCATTACTGCCCCCAACATTCACAAATGCTAGCAAGTCAGCTTTATATTTACAATTATTTTTTACCATTTTTAATTTTTAAAAAATTATTATTATTTTTTTTAATATAAAAGTTTTATTCCAAAGAAAAACATACAAACATACTAAGCAAAATGTGATCAAACAAAAGCCGCCTGTATCGGCAGTTTACAAAATACACAATTATCACATTAAAATCCCGCCATCTCTGTCAACAATACATTCGACCCCCCACGGCGACCAGCGTTCACGGAAGGCCTCCAGGGACACGCGGGCACGGACGTAAGCCCGGAACAGGGGTAGGCAGCCGACCTCTGTGAGGCCATCGACTACCCGCTGCCTGGACCCGCGGATGGCCATCTTGGCCAGGCCCAGGAGCAGACTGACAGGGAGACCCCCTCCTCCCTCCTGACCCTCCCCCCTCTGTACCGGGTGCCCAAAAATTAAAAGCGTAGGGCTAAAATGGAGCCAGAACTTGAGGAGCAGCCCCTTCGGATACTGGAACAGGGGTTGTAACCTCACGCACTCTGTATACTAATGGTAGGATGTTCCAGAAGCGACAGGCGGCAGACGAGACCGTGAACCGGCTCAAGTACCTGTTACAGGCCACAGCCTTATGCAACACTCTCCACCCCAGGTCCCCGATGTAAAGCAGGAGGACCCCCTTATAGAGAGACCTCCACTGGGGACCACTCCCACCGTCAGGTGGTAACACGGACCGCCAGGATTATTTTTTACCATGGGATTCTGTTTAACAGCAAAGCACATAATTGCTGGAAGAACTCAGCAGGTCAGGCAGCATCTGTGGAGGGAGTGGACAGGTGACGTTTTGCGATGGGTCCCTTCTTCAGGCTGAATCCGTTCTTCAGTTCAGAAGGGTCTCGACCCGAAACGTCACCCATTCCTTCTCTCTAGAGATGCTGCCCGTCCCGCTGAGTTACTCTGGCATTTTGTGCTATTCTTTTGTTCAATGGGATTCTTTGCATCACTGGAAATAAATGCGTTATTCATAGCAGTGTACGGTCATAATTTAGCTGGGTAAAAGGGAGGAATTACAACATGGAAACAAGCTGTTCAGTCGGTACAAGCATTTAGCACGGCACCTGTGAATTATACCAATGAATTATTCTCATGACTGAACACAGCTCTTGCCCTCCACAAACCAGTCCAAAATAAGAATGCTATTCCATAATGTGATTTCATGAATATTTAATCAGAACTCATAACTAAGCACCAGAAGAGACATCAGTGGGCATTCCAGCCCAGATGAGGACTGTATTAAATCCATATTGGAACATCCTACTCTCTCCGATCACACATGGGGTAAAGGCTGCTCAAAGCCAGGCAGCAACGGACAGTTTACTGACTGAGACGAACAGAGACCGGGCCTCGGGCTGCCCTGGTGTCCAGGCAGCTCCTGTCTGCAGAGACCGGGCCTCGGGCTGCCCTGGTGCCCAGGCTGCTCCTGTCTGCAGAGACCGGGCTTCGGGCTGCCCTGTGTACAGAGACTGGGCCTCAGTCTGCCATGGTTACCAAGATTGGGCCCCAGTCTGCCATGTGTACAGAGACAGAGCCCCAGGCTGCCCTGTGTACCGAAACTGGGCCCCAGTCTGCCATGTGTACTGAGACTGGGCCCCAGGTTGCCCTTTGTACAGAGACTGGGCCCCAGGCTGCCCTGTGTACAGAGACTGGGCCCCAGGCCAGTCCTATGTACAGAGACTGGGCCCCAGGCTGCCCTGTGTACTGAGACTGGGGCCCAGGCTGGTCCTGTCTGCATAGACTAGGCCCCAGGCTGCCCTGTGTACTGAGACTGGGGCCCAGGCTGTTTCTGTCTGCATAGACTAGGCCTCAGGCTGCCCTGTGTACTGAGACTGGACCCCAAAGCCGGTCCTGTCTGCATAGACTGGGCCCCAGGCTGCCCTGTGTACTGAGACTGGACCCCAAAGCCGGTCCTGTCTGCATAGACTAGGCCTCAGGCTGCCCTGTGTACTGAGACTGGGCCCCAGGCTGCCCTGTGTACAGAGACTGGGCCCCAGGCTGCCCTGTGTACAGAGACATTGAGAATTCCTCTTCAGTTCCAACCACACTTTGATCAGCACTATTTGTGCCAGCAATATCCTAACCTGATTGCTTCTGAGTTACTTCTTGAACTGTGGGGAGAGATGTCTGTCATCTTCTTGCAAAATAATGGAACAGAGAAGAGATTATATTTTGTTTCCCAGACGCCTATTCCACGGTATTACTGTGGACACTGACGAATGTCCTGTGCCTGCTGGATGCATACGAGCTGTCGGTTGCCACGGAGCATCAGTAAAATCCCGACCGGGGCAACCCACCCCCTGCATCAGAAGGGGGTGGGGGTGAGTCCCATGCTACAGACGGTGTGCCTGTCATTGAGGTAGATGCTTCCAGTGCCCCCTGGATCATGTTTGACCTCTCAGGAGGATGTGAGGTGCTCCACAACTGGAGTGATTGAAGAGCAGGTCTATTAGTTGTCTCTGCGATTTTATGTCACTCAGCTGTACTCATAACTATAATTCTTGGTCGCAGGGGTTGCTTTGCACAAATAACTTGCAGTCAAATGCTCCTGGATAGGTCCTCTGTGTAGAAGAAAATCCTGTCCCATCCAATGAAAATCCATTAACAACAGACCATCAATTTTCAATTTGTTCCCTCTGTTCCTCCACCCCCCACCCCCCACAATATCCTCGGCACTCTGTGGGAGCAAGATCCAGAGTACCAGTATGGTTTACTTGAAGAAATGTTTCATGCCCACCCTCCTAATCTTAAAAATCAGGCATGCACAGCCGGACGAACTAATTGCCCAACAAACCTATGACTCCGAAGGTAGACACAAAATGCTAGAGTAACTCAGCGGGTCAGGCTGTATCTCGAGATAGAAAGAATGGGTGACGTTTCGGGTCGAGGCACTTCTTCAGACTGATCCAGTCACCCATTCCTTCTCTCCCGAGATGCTGCCTGACCCGCTGAGTTACTCCAGCATTTTGTTTCTACCTTCGATGTAAACCAGCATCTGCAGTTTTTTTCCCTAAACCTATGACACCCTTTGATATCTTTAAGCACCTCAGTCGGAACACGGAAAATTCTGTTGAGAAATCGCCATTCATATTGCTTAAGTAAAATTCTAATTTTAGTATCCACCTGTCACTTGCCAGGCTTTGTCTTGTCACCACCCCCCTCCCCACCCCCCCGACTACATTCAGTCTGAAGAAAGGTTCCAACCCGAAATGTCATCTCTTCATGTTCCACAGATGCTGTCTAGCCTGTTCTGTTGTGCCAGCATTTTGTATGTTTAATTTTGTGAACCAAATTTTAATTGTTAATTTCTTCAGTCTGACGTGTTGTATTCATGGGGAGGGGGTGGGAGGTGTGTGTGTGTGTGTGTGTGTGTGTGTGTGTGTGTGGGTGTGTGTGTGTGTGTGTGTGTGTGTGTGTGTGTGTGTGTGTGTGTGCGTGCGGTGGGGGGAGCAGTCAGTGGGCTAGAATCTGGCAAGCGAGACAGATAATAAACCTCAATACCCCTGTGGCAAACTGAAGCAATTTTCCCCTGAGATTTGCCATGCCTTTTGTGGTGCTTCCCAGAATCACACGCACAAATCATTTCCCTGACAACTGCCACAGATTTTAGTTAGTTCTTGAGGTGTGAGAGTGGAGCCAGGCCTTTCAGTTTAAATGCAAACACTAGACAGATTTAAATGGAAAATGTACTTAATGGGAAGTAGAGTTTAACGGTGAAACATACTTAATGGGGCGTATTACTTGAATATAGGCACTGTAACTTAATCTGCCTGGGCTCCTAATCATTAGTTTGGAAGATTTATCGGTGCTTTTTTCCACCCTCTTTTATAGCCTTTAAACATTGGACAGCTGGCAATGAACAGAAAAGTACACAGAGTGCCGGGGTAACTCAGCAGATCGGGGCAGCATCTCTGGAGAACATGGATAAGCGACGTTTTGGGTCAGGACCCTTCCTCAGGCTCGGCGGACTTGTGAATGAACAGAAAGCTGGGCTGCCGGTGAATTCTGCAGCATCGATGCTTGGCAGAGCAGGTGCGACCTACTTGCAATGATCTGCCATGCCACAAGCTTCAACATTTCGCCAACACTGCAATGCACGCTGCCCTGGTCACATGTGATTCCGTCATTTGGGGAGCAAGCGGTAGTGCTCTGGGGAGTGTTGTAGAGCAGAGGGATGTCAGAGCACAGGAACATAGTTCCCCGAAGGTGGCGTCACAGCTGGATAGATTGGTCGAGAAGGCTCTTGGTACACTGGCCTGGATCAGTCAGGGTATTGAGTATGGATGTTGGGATTGTTATGTTACGGTTGTACAACACTTTGGCGAGGCCACGTTTGGAGTATTGTGTTCAGTTTTGGTCATCCTGCCCGAGGAAGGGTGTTAAGCTGGAAAGAGTGCGGAGAAGATTTACGAAGGTGTTGCCAGGACTCGAGGGGCTGAGCTACAGGGAGAACCCTCAAACTCCACACAGTCAGCACCGAAGCTCAGGATTGCACCCAGGACGCTGGCTGCCAGGCAGTGGTTCCACCATCTGCAAACATAGAAACATAGGTGCAGGAGTAGGCCATTCGTCCCTTCGAGCCAGCAACGCCATGCATTATGATCATGGCTGATCATTTAAAATCAGTACCCCGTTCCTGCTTTTTCCCCATATCCCTTGATTCTTTTAGCCCTAAGAGCTAAATCTAGCTCTCTCTTGAAAACATCCAGTGAATTGGCCTCCACTGCCTTCTGTGGCAGAGAATTCCACAGATTCACAACACTCTGGGTGGAAAAAAAATTCCTCATCTCAGTGGTAAATGGCCTACCCCTTATTCTTAAACTGTGACTTCTGGTTCTGGATTCCCCCAAACTCGGGAACATTTTTCCTGCATCTAGCCTGTCCAATCCTTTAAGAATTTTATATGTTTACATAAGATCCTCTCTCATCCTTCTAAATTCCAGTGAATACAAGCCCAGCCGACCCATTCTTTCATCATACATCAGTGCCGCCATCCCGGGAATTAACCTGGTGAACCTACGCTGCACTCTCTCAATAGCAATAACGTCCTTCCTCAAATTAGGAGACCAAAATTGCACACAATGCTCCAGGTACAGTTTCACCAGGGCCCTGTACAACTGCAGTAGGACCTCCTTGCTCCTAAACTCAAATCCTCTCACAATGAAGGCCAACATGCCATTGGCTTTCTTCACTGCCTGTTGTACCTGCATGCTTACTTTCAGTGACTGATGTACAAGCACACCCAGGTCTCATTGCACCTCCCCGTTTCCTAATCTGACACCATTTAGATAATAATCTGCCTTCCTGTTCTTGCCACCAAAGTGGATAACCTCACATTTATCCACATTATACTGCATCTGCAATGCATCTGCCCACTCACCCAACCTATCCAAGTCACCATGCAGCCTCATATCATCCTCCTCGCAGCTCACACTGCCACCCAGCTTTGTGTCATCCGCAAACTTGGAGATGTACATTTAATTCCGTCATCTAAATTGTTAATATATATTGTAAATAACTGGGGTCCCAGCACTGAGCCTTGCGGCACCCCACTAGTCACTGCCAACCATTCTGAAAAAGACCCGTTAATTCCTAGTCTTTGCTTCCTGTCTGCCAACCAGTTCTCTATCCATGTCAATACCCTACCCCCAATACCATGTGCTCTAATTTTGCACGCTGATTTCTTGTGTGACACTCCGTACCGCCCAAAGGAGATAGAGATGCAGGGGCGACTCCAGCATTGCCTGCTTTTATTCCAGAAATACACTGTTGGATCATTGTTACCCTCCATTCCTGCTCTCAATCCAGTTTTACGATGGATTAAACCACAGTAACATTGGCAGGAAAACAAGGCTAGAACCCTCTCTCCCAGTGCAAACGTGAATGGTTCAGCTTTCTAATGTGAACAGTCTGGGTCATAAACATCTGTCTGCTCATCCCCTTGACGATTTATTGCTGCAAAAAAAAAAGGCAATAAAGAAAGAAACATTTCCATTTCTAAAGCGCCATAGTTTGTCCCAAGGGGCTCCAGAGCCAATTAAGTATTATTTCAGCGTGGTCACTGTTGTAATGGAAGGTGTACAAGAGGGAGATAATATACAGCCAGCGTCCACAAATAACAACTTGAGAGTAAGGGGGGGGGGGCTTGATGCTTCTGCTACCAGATAAGAATGCAGAGGCTTCAGCTAACCACGTGGACTCGTGAGTTCAAACATCACCGTGCCTCTTTTAGAATTTAAATGCATTCATATGTTAAACTAACTGGATGTGATAAAATGTCTGGAATGGAAAGCTGACATTAGAAATGCTGTTGTGAAATGACCAGCTTATTGCAATCATCCATCTCATTCATTAATGGGCTTCACCAGTTTCACCCGGTCTGGCTTGCTTCCAGAGCCACAACAACATGACTAATTCTTACCTAAACTGGCAATTCAACGTAACACAGGGTAGCTTGCAACTAGGGCTGCCAAATTCCTCACTCCCAAATAAGGGACAAAGGGTGACGTCACCACCCCACGTGGCCTCACCCAGCCAGCAGCCATGTGCTCCTGCTCCACCAATGGCGGCCACCCAGACTGGGAGGCGGGTTGCTACGCAACCTCCGTTAGGCGACGCCTGGGCCTAAACTGTCCGGTATTGCTGCGGCCCCCGGGATACTGTGCCTGGGCCTACAGTGTCCCGGCCTACAGTGTCCAGGCCTACAGTGTCCGGCCATGCAGTGTCCAGGCATACAGTGTCCGGGCCTACAGCGCCGTCCGGGCCTACAGCGCCGTCCGGGCCTAATACAGGACAAGGGCGGTCCCGTACAGGACAAACCAATTTAGCCCAAAATACGGGATGTCCCGGCTAATACGGGACAGTTGGCAACCCTACTTGCAACCTAATGGTATGAACATTGAATTTAACCTAATATCCCACCTACCCCCTTTTTCTTTCCAGTACCCCCTCTCCCCCCACCCACCATAACCAAAATGCACCTTCATTTCTCATGCTATCTCCCACCCCGCCATCTCCCTGCTCCTTTCTCCTCCTTCGTACACTTATCTCTCATCCCGGAGACCCCATTCCTCTTTTATCCCTCTCTTTCCCCACCCCATCCCAGCCCCTCGCACCCACATCCATCCCTCCGGCTTTACGTCTCACTTCTCTCCTCTCCTTATCTGACACCCCTTTGGCTTCTTTTCATCTCTACTTACACCACCCGTCTGTCAATCCACCCTCCCACCTGTATCCACCTATCACTCACCAGGCTATGTCTCACCTCCACCCCTCCTTTCCAGCTCTCTCCTCCCTACTGCGGTCAGTCTGAAGATCAGTTCCGACCTGAAATGCCTTCTATCCATTCTCTGCACAGGCGGTGTCTGACCCACTGAGTTCCCCCAGCAATCTGTGGTTTGCTCCGTATTCCAGCATCTCCAGTTACGTGTTCATCCAGTTGCAGCACAGGGGTACAGACTGCAGGGGTGATGGTCACCAACACCCGCCTGAGGGTGATAGGGGATAGGTCCTGCAAGTGCCCACCTTCAGGAAAAAATATTCACATTTATTTTGATGAAAGAGTGCAAATAGGCTTTAAGAGGATAATGCAACATAACTGGCTAAAGATGTTTTCTTGGCATGTGGTTTTGATCCATGCTGATGTGTCCGGACGTGCTGCATTAGACAACTGCAGATGTGGAATTCAAATGTCAGCAAGATGCAGTGGGGCAGTGGGGCAGACAGCCACGTTAGCTGAGAGTGTGGGGCGGGTGGGCACACTGCCAAGGCAGTTCAGGCATTGAGTGAGAGGGTATGCACAGATCCAAAGGAATGTGGGGTTTTCTGATTGAGGAAAGAGGAGTCCATTTCTCCCTCTCGTTCCTCACTCTTGTAGCAGTCAGTGTTTAGTTTTGTTTAGACATACAGTACGGATGCAGGCCCTTCGGCCCACCGGGTCTTGTTGACTAGCGATCCCCGCACACTAGTACTATCCATGTCAACTTATTTACATCGCCAAAACCAAACACAGGCTCGGCGATCGCTTCGCTCAACACCTGCGCTCGGACCACGTTAACCAATCTGATCTCCCGGTGGCCGAGCACTTCAACTCCCCCTCCCATTCCCAGTCTGACCTTTCTGTCATGGGCCTCCTCCAGTGCCATAGTGAGACCCACCGGAAATTGGAGGAACAGCACCTCATATTTCGCCTGGGTAGCTTGCAGCCCAGTGGTATGAACATCGACTTCTCCAACTTTAGATAGTTCCTCTGTCCCTCTCTTCCCCTCCCCCTTCCCAGATCTCCCTCTATCTTCCTGTCTCCACCTATATCGTTCCTTTGTCCCGCCCCCCTGACATCAGTCTGAAGAAGGGTCTCGACCCGAAACGTCACCCATTCCTTCTCTCCCGAGATGCTGCCTGACCTGCTGAGTTACTCCAGCATTTTGTGAATAAATACCTTCGATTTGTACCAGCATCTGCAGTTATTTTCTTATAGTACTATCCGACACGCACACGAAGGACAATTTAGAATTTTACCAAAGCCAATTAACCTACAAACCTGTACGTCTTTGGAGTGTGTGAGAGGAAACTGGGGCGCCCGGAGAAAAGCCACGGGGAGAACGTACAAACTCCACACAGACAGCACCCATAGTCAGGATGGAAGCCTGCTGTCTGGCGCTGCAAGGCAGCAACTTTACCGCTGCGCCATCGTGCCGCCCTGAGTGTTGTTCTACCTGGTTTCACATCCTGCTCCCATTACTCCCTGAGGTCAAATGGAACCCAAACACTTCTGGCCTCCTGACAACTATAAAGTGCTGTGATGCAGAAGGGGGACACAGTGGAGCAGCTGGTGGGACCTCCAGAGACCTGGTTCAGTCCTGACCAAAGATACTAGAGGAACAAGATGGACCACTCTGTTGAAATCGTCAATACTGAGGTGTAGTACGCAAAGGAGCGTAACGTCCGCCATTTTAGTAAGCAAAACCCGCCGTTCGCTATGCCTCTCGCAGTGTAATCACTGTTTTGGGGGGACAGTATGTGTGATGATACCATTAAAATGAAGAATATATCTCATCTATCAATTCACAGATTTTTGTTATTGTTCTTTTAAAATGTTTCTGCAAGTTTCTGCCTACTAAAATGGCGCCGTGACATGCTACGGTTTTTAGGGTTGAGTGGTCTATCTTGCTCTTCTAGTATCTTTGGTCCTGACCTTTGCATGGCCTCTCTGTGATGGTGTGAGTTTCCCCTGGGTGCTCCGGTTTACTTCCACATCCAAAAGCATACGGGTTGGTGAGTTAGATTTAGAGATACAGCGCGGAAACAGGCCCTTCGGCCCACCGAGTCCGTGCCGCCCGGCGATCCCCGCACACTAACACTATCCTACACACACTAGGGACAATTTTTACATATTACCCAGTCAATTAACCTACATACCTGTACGTCTTTGGAGTGTGGGAGGAAACTGAAGATCTCGGAGAAAACCCACGCAGGTCACGGGGAGAACGTACAAACTCCGTACAGACGGCGCCCGTAGTCAGGATCGAACCTGAGTCTCCGGCGCTGCATTCGCTGTAAGGCAGCAACTCTACCGCTGCGCCACCGTGCCGTTGGCCGCTGTAAATTGCAGCGATAGAATTTGGGGGGAGTTAATGAGAAAGCTGAGAGAATAAATAACTGGATTTGATGTAAGTCTCTAAAGACTTCAACGGAAACTACTGCATGCTTAGTGAGTATAAACACGGCGACAGGGTGGTTGATGATCAGCACAGACTCGATGGGCTGAAGGACCAGCCGCCGTGTTTATACTCACTAATCATGCAGTAGTTTCCGTTGAAGTCTTTAGAGGCTTTCCAAAATACATGTCACACAAGCTCAAATGATGTCCTGATACCACGTTTCAAAATGTCCACTGAGAAGCCTCAAAGTTCTCCTTTGGAGTTCACTTGTAATCCGTCCCTCACACAGATTGTCCCAGAGCATCGATGTCTACATTCAGCTGGAAATGCCAACCAGCCCTTTAGTAATCACTGGCACATGCTCACCAAGGTGGCACCCCTGAAGTGAATGTGGGCAAAAGCCATGCTTCAGTTGAAAATTCTATTGTCCATGCTCCCAGCTCTTGAGAGCTTATAAGAAGCTCCAGAAATATCACCCCCCCCCCCCCCCCCCACCTTTTGTGTTTTTTTTATTGAAGGTGGTTGAGAGATTATTTTGGCCAGGACCCTGGGAGAAATCCCCTGCTCCTCTTTGAATAAATACCACATGAATCTTTATAGTGTAAGAAAATAACTGCAGGTGCTGGTACAAATCGAAGGTATTTATTTACAAAATGCTGGAGTAACTCAGCGGGTCAGGCAGCATCCCAGGAGAGAAGGAATGGGTGACGTTTCGGGTCGAGACCCTTCTCTCCTGAGATGCTGCCTGACCTGCTGAGTTACTCCAGCATTTTGTGAATAAATACCTTCGACATGAATCTTTATGTTCACCCGTGAGATCAAATGGAACCATTGCTTTCTATAATGGGGGCACGATGCAAAAACAAATTAAAAACATGAATTCCTGCTGCTTCGGGGATTTCAGGGCAACGGGCAGTGTGAACTTTTTGCTGGAAGTTGCTTTTTCCCACTGAGCGCAGAGACCACACCAAGTGATTGATGCCCCCAACAGTGAGCCGAATATGACTCTTGCCTCTCAGACAGAGGAAGTCAACTTCAGATGACGAACAACACCAATCAATTACAGAATATTAGTGGAGTAAGCCGTCACTGAACACAGCAGAATACCAATCATTCAAACCCCTTCCTGTTCAAACTTTCCCCACAGTACATCATAGTCCTGTCTATTCATTCCAATTCCAAAAAATCTCAATGGACCAAACCCTTTCCCATTCACTCACATTCAATAGAATCTAGTCAAACAACTTCACTTCACTCCCAGTCCAAGGATTCCCAGCAGATGAGCTCATTTCTCGCTAATCATCTAGTATGGATACTCAAGAGAGCAAATCATTTCCCCTTCATTCATATTATATCATATTAAATTCCAATGGACCTCACTCCTTCCTATTATCGTGCAGGGAAGAACTGCAGATGCCAGTTTAAATCGAAGGTAGACACAAAATGGTGGAGTAACTCAGGCAACATCTCTGGAGACACGGAATGGGTGACGTTTCGGGTCGAGACCCTTCTTCAGACTGATTATTCCTATTATTCCTATTACTCTCCATTTTAAAGATTCCGTTGGGCCAAATCTTTTGATTGATCGGAAGATACAGCATGGAAACAGACCCTTCGGGCCACTGAGTCCGTGCCGGCCACCTGTTCACACTAGTTCTATGTTATCTTGCTTTTGCATCCACTCCCTGCACATTAGGGGCGATTTACGGCATTCAATTAACCTACAAGCCCGTATGCCTTTGGGATGTGGGAGGAAACCGGAGCACCTGGAAGAAAGCCGTGCAGTCACAGGGAGATCATGCAAACTCCACACAGGCTGCACCCGAGATCAGGATTGAACCCAGGCCTCTAGCATAGAGGCAGCTGCACCACTGTGCTGTTCAATTCATTGGTGCAGAAGCCCAAATGGACCAAATCTCTTCTCATTCAAACCACTTCATTCGAATCATAATCTCTGACTCCCACCCAAAAGTTGCCTCCCTGTAATAATCCAGAATTTGCTGCAAATTTCTAACGAGAGTTTTCTGTGGAAACCTGTCTCACAGGAAACTGAGTGAAAAGGGATCGTTCTCATCATGTCAACCCTGCAACCCCGGTGGAACGTGGTCGAATTTTGAAGCACCGCATGGATGACTCCCCCGACATCGGCGTGGGTTAATGAACGGTGCAATTGTCAACCTGGAGACTTCAGCTTGTTGTTCAAGGTTCAAGCCAACCCACTGCAAATGAAGCCCCGCCAGGGATCAATGTTCCAACATGCAGAGGAAGTGTTTGGAAGCATTTTCAGCCTACGCAGGAAGAAAGCCATCTGACAGCAGGCCCGGCCTCCGAACCGCTTCCATCTGGCTCAGATAGAGACAAGAAGTTGCTTTACTCTTTAATTATAAAATAAGGAATGTGTGTGCATGTCTGTGTGCGTACTTGTGTGTGCGTGTGTGGGTGCATGCATGTGAGTGAGTGAGTGTGCATGTGAGTGAATAGACATTCATGGGGGTGTTTGCATGAGTGTGTGTGCATGTATGAATATGTATGTGTGCGCGTGAGCATGTGTTCATGGTTGTGTGTGTGTGAGATTGTGCGTGTGTTTGCATGTATGCCTGAGTGCGTGTGCATGGGTGTGAGTGTGTGTGCATGTGTGTGTGGGAGATTGTAGGTGTGTGCTCGAGTGTGCGTGCATGAGTAAGCCTGTGAGTGTGTGTGCATGAGCGTGTCTTGTGTGAACCTGTGTGTTCATGATGGTTTGTGTGCGTGAGTGTGTGTTTGTGAGTGTGCGCATGGGTGTGTGTGTCTGCCTGAGCGTGTGTATATGTGCGTGGTTTGTTCGTGAGTGTGTATGATTTTCTGTGAGTGTGTGCAGGTGATTAGGTGTGTGTGAGTGTGTTGTGTGCATCGGTGTGTGTATGTGTGAGCGTGAGATGTTTACCATGATCCAGATTCGCTGAGCACAGGGGATTGCTGGCCATCATTTTACATTTACAGGGATGGGGCAGAACTGAAAGGTAACTTCCTACACAGAAAGACGAAACAGGATGGACTTCCTTGCAATGGAAAAGGAAAAAACTGGAAAACGCGGAAGGATGACATTGAGAAGAGTTTTCTATGTGTGGACACGACTAAAGCTGGGACCAAAAATATAATCTGGAAGAAAGTCAAGTCAAGTTTATTTGTCACATACACATACACAATGTGCAGTGAAATGAAAGTGGCAATGCCTCCGGATTGTGGGAAAAAAAAGAAGTACAGTTACAGCATATAAATTAAAGTTAATACAGAGAAGCAAAATTTAGTCCCTGGAGTTATAAAAGTTGACAGTCCTGATGGCCTGTGGGAAGAAACTCCGTCTCATCCTCTCCGTTTTCACAGCGTGACAGCGGAGGCGTTTGCCTGACCGTAGTCATGGAAGAGGTAGTTTTATCAAAGTGTGGGGTAGTCAAGATGAAAGTCATTGACACCATTAAAGGGAAGCCTTGCATGGTATGTGCTGATAGCCTGAAGGGGGGGGGAGAGAGACCTGAGACTCCCTTGTCCTGTCAGGTTGCTGTGAAAGATCTCGTGGCAGCATCTGAAAGAACAGCACCCCCACAATTACACTCGTCTTCAAGCACTGTTCCTTCCACCGTGCCATACTTACCTAGTTCTGCCCTTCCCACTATGGACCTGTGGGGAAGGGGTCTGTGGTGATAGAGGGCAAGGTGTCTCTGGATGGGAAGGCCAGAGTTCCCTTTTGTTTCTGGTCCAGGATCCACTTTGAGAGAGAGCGGAGTTTAAGACTGATGTCCAGGCCCCCTGAAGTTATGACTACCTGATGTTGGCATGCACTGAATCATGGACCATTGTCCGTGATCGGGCATCGAATATAAGTCGAAGGTCAGTGGGATTTACACTGGAGATCGGAGTGGAAATCTCCCTCTCCCCACCTTCCCTCCGCACACTGGCTTCTCCAAAGCATTAGTTCCGGGTGCTCCATGTACTCCTAAAGGAAGTAACCCATGGGTACACAAAGCTGGCAAGTACGTGAAGGATGACAGCACTTCACCGTGCAGTAGGAACACGAACAACCAGGATGTCAAGTGTTGTCACTTGACGTTATCGGACAATATGTTACCAGCAAGTGTAGAGCAGATGCCAGGCTCCCAACATAATGTGTTCGGATGGACGGGATTGATGAGTTGTTCTTTGCTTGTGCCTAATGAAGCTTCTCAGGCAGATTGCTGTGGAATGGACTGACGTCCGCTCAATTAGTAAAGTAGACAAATCCTCCGGTGTGCTGCCAGCTGACACTGAGGGCTCAGCCTGTTCTGCCAGAAGGGTCGGTGACCACGTCCGTGCGGCAGTGGG
Source organism: Rhinoraja longicauda (assembly GCF_053455715.1). Lineage (NCBI taxonomy): Eukaryota > Metazoa > Chordata > Chondrichthyes > Rajiformes > Arhynchobatidae > Rhinoraja > Rhinoraja longicauda. Next base: position 22,044,268 of record NC_135983.1, read on the forward strand.
AATGCCAGGCGTGAAACTGCTTTACCAATCCCATTCCCAGCCTCTCCCAGTGACGGGGGGAGCCTAGAGCGAGGGAAGTTCGACAAAACCTCACAACCAGAGCCAGGCCTTTCAGAGATGGTGTTGGGGATGGGCATGGGAAAGGGTAGTTGGAACCGCCTCGGAAAAGGTTGGGGCTTAATTACTCCAAAGCTGAAATTAAGCCTCTATTGAGTGGTTAACAATGCAGAAGCATAGAACGTAGCACAGTACAGCAAAGGAACAGGCCCTTCGGCCCACAATGTCCATGCCGAATATGACGCCATTAAACTAATAGGAAAGGTTTACGGAGATGTGGGCCAAAATGGGCAGGTGAGACTGGTGTAGATGGGACACCTTGGTCGGTATGCACAAGTTGGGCCAAAGGGCCTGTTTCCATGCTGTGTAACTTTATCACTCCTCTGCCGCATGTGATCCATATCCCTCCTTATCCATGTGCCTATCCAAAACTCTCTCGAATATCACTATCGTATCTGCCTCCACCACCACCCCTGGCAGCGCGTTCCAGACACCCACCACTCTCTGTGTAAAAGAACTTGCCCCGCACATCTGCTTGGAACTTTCTCCCTCTCACCTTCAACCCATGAGCTCTAGTCTTTGACATTTCCACCCTGGGAGAAAGACTGTCTACTTTATCACTACTGCCTCTCATAATTTTATTTACTTCCATCAGATCTCGCCTCAGCCTCCGAAGCTCCATAGAAAACAATGTAAGATTGTCCAAAGTCTCCTTGAAATGGGAATACCCTAATTTCAAGGCAGCATTCTGGTAAACCTCTCCTGCACCCTATCCAATGCCTCCATATCTTTCCTGTAATGGAGTGACCAAGACTGCACACAATACTCCAAATGCAGCCGAACCTATGGCCTATAAAGCTGCAATATGACTTCCGGTCAGGTGGATGTTGTTGAAGTCTAATTGAGTGGGTGCACAACCGTGATGGGCTGAATGGCCTCCTCCTGTTCTTTCCCCTTCCCTTCTCTCTTGTCCTTCCACTGTCTTTTCAAGCCTGTCTGTAATTATCTCGGAGTGATTCCCAGCGCGATACACATCTTTCTTGTGCTCGGAAATCTATTCACAGCTTATTCCAGCCGTCAGCTGCACCTTCGTGACATCTTCATCCTTGACCTTTATTTGCTGCTCTTTTCTTTGCACCTTGTCCTGGGCTTGTCTAATATGAATTCACAACTGGATGAGGCATTAAACACCGGGGACTGGGGATAATCTATATTTACATGGCATGGTCTGAGAGTTGGTGTCAGAGGCAGGAGGAAGGAGAGGGTCATTTTCCTGTTGGTGGGGTGCCACAGGATCAGCACTGGAGTCTCATCTATTTATAATCTACATCAATAACTGCAATGATGGCATTGAGTGTAATACGTCAAAGTTAGCCACGGGTGCAAAGCTTGGCTCAAACGTGAAATGTGAGCAAGGAATAAGATTGCAGAATCTGAGTTTCACATCATGAGGGGAATAGTTAGGGTGAAGCCGCAGAATCTTTTACCTAGGGTAGAGGAACCAAGAACAGGAGGACATAGGTTTAAAGTGAGATGGTAAGATTTAATATGAACCTGAGGGACAACTTTTTCACTGGTTATATGGAACGAGCTGCCAGAGGGGGTAGTTGAGTCAGGTATTGTAACAAGATTTAAGAGACAATTGGACAGGTACATGGATAGGAAAGATTTAGAGGGACATGGACCAAGCACAGGGAAATGGAGCTAGCTGAAATGAGGCATCTTGGTCGGCATGGACAAGATGGGCCGAAGGGCCTGTTTCTGCGCTGTATAACCCCTGCCATGCCTCCACACAGAAGGTATAAACAGGCTAAAGGAATGGTCAAAGAACAAAATGGAGAATTGGATGGGAAAACATGAAATTAATCGTCTTGGCAAGAAATGGCAGAATGTTCTTGATGAGACGAGAGACGGCAAAATGGAAAAAATGTTGGTATTCACGAGAACCCAGCTGTCATGCTACATAAATCACAGAACGTTAACCTGTGGTTGCTGTAAACAGCCAGGAAGACAAATGATATCGCAGGCAGGTTAGATTATAAGATTAAAGAAGTCTTGCCACAATTGCAAGGTTTCTGATATGAACACACCTTGGGAAGTCTGCACATTTTGGTCACTGAAGCCAAGGAGGGGCACATTTGCCTCAGAGGAGAGCAGCAGAGGTTCACCCATTGAAATAAAGAGCGTTGAATAATGTGGAGACATTGAAGAGCAAACATGCTTCCAAATTATCCAACAACGGTTGAGGTTTCTTAAAATGGGATTATACTGTGGATTTAACGTCAAAATGTCAGTGCGGCACTCCCTCAGTACTGCTCCTCTGGCAGTGCAACACTCCCTCAGTACTGCCCCCCTCTGGCAGTGCAACACTCCCTCAGTACTGCCCCCCTCTGGCAGTGCAACACTCCCTCAGTACTGCCCCTCTGACAGTGCGGCACTGCCTCAGTACTGCTCCTCTGGCAGTGCAACACTCCCTCAGTACTGCCCCTCTGGCAGTGCAACACTCCCTCAGTACTGCCCCTCTGGCAGTGTGGCACTGCCTCAGTACTGCCCCTCTGACAGTGCGGCACTCCCTCAGTACTGCCCCTCTGGCAGTGCAACACTCCCTCAGTACTGCCCCTCTGGCAGTGCAACACTCCCTCAGTACTGCCCCTCTGGCAGTGCGGCACTCCCTCAGTACTGCCCCTCTGGCAGTGCAGCACTGTCTCAGTACTGCCCCCTCTGTGACAGTGCGGCACTGCCTCAGTACTGCCCCTCTGGCAGTGCGGCACTGCCTCAGTACTGCCCCCCTCTGTGACAGTGCGGCACTCCCTCAGTACTGCTCCTCTGGCAGTGCAACACTCCCTCAGTACTGCCCCTCTGGCAGTGCGGCTCTCCCTCAGTACTGCCCCTCTGACAGTGCAGCACTGCCTCAGTACTGCTCCTCTGGCAGTGCAGCACTGCCTCAGTACTGCCCCCCTCTGTGACAGTGCGGCACTCCCTCAGTACTGCCCCTCTGGCATTGCAACACTCCCTCAGTACTGCCCCGCTCTGTGACAGTGCGCCACTCCCTCAGTACTGCCCCTCTGACAATACAGAGCTGCCTCAGTGCTTTAAGGAAGAGTAATCATGATATGATATAATTTGATGTTGAATATGAAAGTACGATAGTTCAATCTGAACCCAAGATCTTAAATCTAAACAAAGAAACGATGAATATGTGGGCGTGTGTTGACTGTTGTTGACTGGGAACGGGCAGTGAAAGGTGTATCAGTGAACAGACAGCAGCAAGCATTTGAATAAACAATGTATAATTTGAGGAAAATATATAGTCCGTTAAAACACCAGAACCCGACTGGAGAATTGATCCGTCAGCGGTTGTCCAAATAAATTAAAGATGGTATTACATCCAAGGTAGAGGTTTATAACGTTGCCAGAAATAGAGGCATAGAGTTGTATACCACAGAAATGGGCCGTCAGGAATACGTCTGAGATTTGGGTGGATTTTAGAACTCAGGAAAGATAGACCGGGTAATTGATAAATAAAGGCAAGACTGAATATAGTGTAAGAGTAGGCTGGCAGGTAACACAACAAACGGCTCTGGGCTTCTGCAGGCATTGTTGAAGCTAAAGACGAGGAAGAACAAATGTAGGTCCCTCGTGGGCAGAGATGTGAGAATTTATCAGGCGAAGTAAGGCAAAGACAAGAGGAATTATGCAATTATTTTGAGTCCCTCTTCAGAGAAGTAGGCAGAAAAAGAACTGCCAGAGATATTGGAAAAATCAAGCTTTAATGGGAAAGATTAACTGCCGACAATCAGAATGAGTTAAAAAAATTGTACTAGGGAAGTTGGCGAAACTAAAATCGATAAATCCCAAGGAGCTACTAATCTATATCCCAGAGTTTTGAGAGATGGCTAAAGAGAGACTTCCAAAATTCTCTAAATGCTGGAATAATCCCAGTGGATAGGAGTGCAGCAAACGTGACAACAATCGGAGAAACGAGGATGAGAGTAGACAGAGTGCCGCAGAGCTGTTAATCTAATAGACAATAGGTGCAGGAGTAGGCCACTCGGCCCTTCAAGCCAGCACCGCCATTCAATGGCTGATCATCCACAACCAGTACCCCGTTCCTGCCTTCTCCCCATATCCCTTGACTCCGCTATCATTAAGAGCTCTATCTAACTCTCTCTTGAAATGTTGGCAGTGCGGGAGGTGCTGGGATCCATAATGATGGATGGAACTGGCCACCTTGAGAAATAATCGTATTGACCAGAGCCAGCGTGGATAAATGAAAGGAAAATTAAAGGCACGACAAAAGGAAATTACCGACAGAAGGAAGTGTAAACGATGCTTGACTAGTCCACGGCAGTCAACTAGTGCAGTGGAGCAAGCGGAGGGAAGTGGAGTAAGATAAAGGGGGGTACCAGTGGATGTGGTACATATAGATTTTGAAGAGGTTTTCAACCTGGCCCCACACAGGAGGGTGATTAAGAAGGTTAGAGGCCACCGAACTGTGTGTGTGTGTGTGTGTGTGTGGGGGGGGGGGGGGGGGGGGGGGGGGGAAGGGGGAAGGAATAATATACTGATGGATTGAAAACTGGATGTCAGACAAAGAGTGAGAATAAACATATCTCTCAGAAGCAAAAAACTAAACTGTTTGGAGGAACTCAACGGGTCAGACAGCATATGAGGTGGGAAGTGGACGGGTGAACCTGTGGGATTCATTGCCACAGACGGCTGTGGAGGCCAAGCCATTGGGTATTTTTAAAGCAGAGATTAATAGATTCTTGATTAGTAAAGGGGAAAAAGATTATGGGGAGAAGACAGGAGAATGCAGTTGAGAGGGCGAAATAGATCATCTATAATTGACTGGCAGAGCAGATACAATGGGCTGAATGGCCTAATTCTGCTCCGATGTCTTATGATCTTATGATCCAACACCACTGGTATCATGGCTGGGATCAGACCTACACTGAGCGTGTCACACTGGTCTCCTGAAGCAGACCACCTACTCCACGCTCCACTGCACAAAGAGATACCCAGCAAGACGGGGCAAAGAAATTCTTAACGCTCCTTGAGAATGCGCTCACTGAGTCACGGGCATTCTCGGCCTGTGACCTCTCAGAATGGAGGAGGAGTGTTGGGGAGTCCCTCAAGACTCGGCAGTGTGAGCTGGTTTGGGCCATGTTGCACAGTGGAAGCATGAACAACATGGCAAACAACCCACCCCAGTCACGCCAGAGCTAGGCAAGTGGCACGCCACCACCATGCTAGCAGCATGCCAGCAACATGCCAGCAACATGCCAGCAACACGCCACCACCCTGCTACACCATGCCAGCAACATGCCAGCAACACGCCACCACCACGCCAGAGCCAGGCAAGTGACACGCCACCACCCTGCTACACCATGCCAGCAACATGCCAGCAACATGCCAGCAACACGCCACCACCACGCCAGAGCCAGGCAAGTGACACGCCACCACCCTGCTACACCATGCCAGCAACATGCCAGCAACATGCCAGCAACACGCCACCACCACGCCAGAGCCAGGCAAGTGACACGCCACCACCCTGCTACACCATGCCAGCAACACTCCACGACCACGCCAGAGCCAGGCAAGTGGCACGCCACCACCATGCTAGCAGCATGCCCGCAACATGCCAGCGCAAGCTACCAACATGCCAGCAACACGCCACCACCACACCAGCACCATGCCAACAACATGCCAGCAACACGCCACCACCACGCCAGAGCCAGGCAAGCCACCACCATGCTGGCACCATGCCAGCAACATGCCAGCAACACGCCAGTGCCATGCCAGCACCACTACCCCACGTATGACCGGGTCTGTGTACCTCGCGGCACACAGCGAGGAGAGGATGCAAGTCACCCTGAAGAATGAGTGATTGCCTGAGAAGAGGATGAAGAGTTCTCCTATGTTTTCCTTCTCCGTCTCTTCCCTCTTGAGATTCTCCGTGCTGCTCTCAGGCTCCCTCCAGCTCAAAGGCTCCATGACGTGACGCGTGGTCTCCTCACCACCGGCGGGTCCCGGCATCCAGAACAGCCAAGGCTCCCACGAACAGCCCGGGAGTTCATTACGGGTCTCGCCTCCCTCCGCTCACTCACCCAAAGCTGGAGCAGAGGTCTCCTCATTGCCCACGTTCCAGCCTGCACGTGGGGCCCAAAGACAGCGAGTTGTTCCTTGTTGCTCGGCCTGTGGGATGATGCTGCACTCGAGTCAGCTTTGCCATCGGAGCGAGGGGAGAGGAAAGCCGTTCAGAGGCTGGCTTCATGTCTGGCTCCAGATTGTATGAAATCCCACTGCAAATAGGCAGCCGGCATGAATCTACATCTAATGAGCAATCCACAGCACAACCTGCCACCAAATCACCCACAGGCCCCTCTCAGCTTTAGTGAGATGCTTTGAATTTGTCAACATGGATTCCTCTCCACCTTTACTCCGAGGCATTTACTCCGCTCCTCAAGGTGCCAAATCTTACTGCGATACGGGCCCCCCACGCACTGACCCTCGCTGGGGTACGCCCCACCCCCCCCACACACACACACACACACTGACCCTCACTGGGGTATGCCCCCCCCCACACACACACACACACACACACACTGACCCTCACTGGGGTATGCCCCCCCCCCACACACACACACACACTGACCCTCACTGGGGTACAGGTCCCCCCCACACACACACACTGACCCTCACTGGGGTATGCCCCCCTCCACACACACACACACACTGACCCTCACTGGGGTATGCCCCCCCCACACACACACACACACACACACACTGACCCTCACTGGGGTATGCCCCCCCCACCCCCCCACATACACACACACACTGACCCTCACTGGGGTACAGGTCCCCCCCACACACACACACTGACCCTCACTGGGGTATGCCCCCCCCCCCCCCCCACACGCACATACTGACCCTCACTGGTGTACAGGTCACACAAACACTGGCCCTCACTGGGGTATGCCACCCCCCCCACACACACACACTGACCCTCACCGGGTTTCCCCCCCCCCCCCCCATACACACACACACACTGACCCTCACTGGGGTTTGGGTCCCCCCCTCCCCCCCCACACACACACACTGACCCTCACTGGGGTATGCCACCCCCCCCCCCACACACACACACACACACTGACCCTCACTGGGGTATGCCACCCCCCCCCCACACACACACACACTGACCCTCACTGGGGTACAGGTTTAACACACACACTGACCCTCACTGGGGTTCGGGTCCCCCCCCCCCACACACACACACACTGACCCTCACTGGTGTATGCCCCCCCCCCCCACACACACACACACTGACCCTCACTGGGGTACAGGTCCCTCCCCCACACACACACACACACTGACCCTTACTGGGGTACGGGTCCTGACACTACCTTGCATCTGAGTGGAGGTCTTGCCTCTGAGCAACATAAAACATGTAGAACAGAGAATGGCTCAGGGACAGGCCCTTCAGCCCACAATGTCTGTGCAAACATGTTGCCGAGACTAACATCGTACCTGCCTGCACATGATCCATATCCCTCTACTCCCCGCATATCCAAGTACCTATCCAAAGGTTTTCTTAAACGCCACTATCGTATCTGCCTTCACCACCAGCGTGTTCCAGACACTCACCGTTCTCTGCGTAAAAAACATGTTCTGCACCTCTCCTTTGAACTTTGCCCCTCTCACCACAATGCTGTGCCTTCCAGTCTTTGACAATCCCACCCTGGGGAAAAATGTTCTAAATGTCTCTGCCTCTATCCTATGTCAAGGATATCTTATCTACGCCTCTTACTTTTACGTCTTCTATCAGGTCTTCCTTTAGTCTCGGCCCTTGGGCATTGTAGAGAAGACAATCCAAGTTTCAGTCTGAAGAAGGGTCTCGACCCGAAACGTCACCCATTCCTTCTCTCCCGAGATGCTGCCTGACCCGCTGAGTTACTCCAGCATTCTGTGTCTACAAGTTCATCCAACCTCTTCTTGTAGCTAATCCCCTCTAATGCAGGTGAACCTCCCTCTGCACCTGTTCCCAAAGCTTCTGTACCAGGGTGGCCAGAACATCACAGTGTCTACTCTAAAGTGCAAAAGTGGTGAATACAAGTCGGTGAGATGTAAAATCAGAATGACAAGGCATTGGGTGAGGGAGAGGCTGGGGGGGGGAGGGAGGGAGGGAGGGAGGATGAGTGGGAAGTTATCCAGCCCAGGGTAAGTGAAACGCAGCACAATCTGTCACTTGGTGTGGGTGTCAGAGTTTGGCCATTGGAGGTGAATGAGGGTTCTGAGGAAGGATGATTAAATATCGACCACTGCAGCTGTTAAGGGAGGCCGGTTTTATTGAAGCACCACATCACTGCCAACAGTGTTTTGTCACCTACAATCTGTGTAAGCCCTCCGAGCAGGATCTGTAAGCAGGATGGCAGCTCCCCGTAGCCTCTCATTCCAGCTCTATGTATCTGCTGGAGGAGAGGCAGGACAAAGGGCGGGCACGGGCGAAGTGGGCGCTTGAAAGGCAGGTGGTTGGAACAAAGGCCAGAGATAAAAGCAGAGGTGTGACACAGGGTTGAATAGTTGCGAATTGTGAAGCCAGAGGGAGGAATGTAAGGGGGGGGGGGGGGGTGGGGGGGAATAAGTGGGAGTCCAGCATGAGGCACAAGGGAGGAGAGGGTGGAGAAAGGGAGTGGGGGGTATAGGGGGTTAGTTAGAGGTTGCCGAATATGAGGGAACTTAATGCTCAGGGTTTTGGGCAGTCAGGTACCATAAGGTGGTGTTCCTCCAATTTGCGTGTGGCCTCACTTCGAAGGGTCACCACCCGAAACGTCACCAATCCATGTCCTCCAGAGATGTTGCCTGACCTGCTGAGTTGCTCCAGCACTGTGTGTCCTATTGTGCATCAACCAGCATCTGCAGCTTCCCTTGTTTCACCATTAATGGACACAGTTTCTCAGAGGCCGAGTCCATCCTCGCCTAGCGCGGCAGCATCTGCTCTGCCAAGTCATCGACCGATTTGTGCTGGATCTAAATTGAACAGTTCGATCTCTTCACCTCCTATGTCGAGCACTCTCCAAGCTGAGTCAATATGTGTGTACACATGGCTGCAACCGAGTCCCCAGAGAGCCTGGCCGCGTACAGTGTGTGAATCACAGAGCGAGCTGTCTGGCAGCTGACGGTTGACCTCATCACATCACACGCCGTCTAGTCCACCGTCCTCAGCAATACACTGTTGTCCTCCAGGTTACTGCACAGAGGCATAAAACTCGCTTGGCAGTAAATCACTCCCATCTCCAACAAAACTGGTACTGGATGCATGGTGAGAAAGGCCCCGTACCATCTTGCCTTACGGTGTGCCCATGGTATTGAGGCTGTGCAGCGTAGGTTCACGAGGTTAATCCCTGGGTGGCGGGACTGTCATATGAGGAACTTCGCCCGTGCCCGCCTGCCACGCTTTGTCCTGCCGTGCCACTCCTCCAGCGCAGCGGTAGAGTTGTTGCCTTACAGCGAATGCAGCGCCGGAGACTCAGGTTCGATCCTGACTACGGGCGCCGTCTGTACGGAGTTTGTACGTTCTCCCCGTGACCTGCGTGGGTTTGCTCCGAGATCTTCGGTTTCCACCCACATTCTAAAGATGTACAGGTATGTAGGTTAATTGGCTGGGTTAATTTAAAAAATGTAAAAATTGTCCCTAGTGTGTGTAGGATAGTGTTGGGATCGATGGGCCGCGCGGACCCGGTGGGCCGAAGGGCCTGTTTCTGCGCTGTATCTCTAAATCTAAAATCTAAAGATTGGAAAGGCTGGGCTTGTATTCACTGGAGTTTAGAAGGATGAGAGGGGATCTTATAGAGACGTATAAAATTATAAAAGGACTTCTTCTTCGTTCGTATGTCAACTACAACAATCAAAAGTGGCAACTGGTGCTGCAGAGAACAGCAGTTGACGCTTGGCTGCAGATTTTGCCAGTTCCGTAGAAATGCCCAGAGTGGACGACGAGAACGTAAAGCGGCTCCCACCCCATAAAAGGACTGGACAAGCGAGATGCAGGAAAAAATGTTCCCAATATTGGGAGAGTTCCAGAACCAGGGGCCACAGTCTAAGAGTAAAGGGGAGGCCATTTAAAACTGAGGTGAAAAGAAACCTTTTTCACCCAGAGAGTTGTGAATTTGTGGAATTCTCTGCCACAGAGGGCAGTGGAGGCCAATTCACTGGATGAATTTAAAAGAGAGTTAGATAGAGCTCTAGGGGCAAGCGGAATCAAGGGATATGGGGAGAGGGCAGGCACGGGTTACTGGTTGTGGATGATCAGCCATGATCACAGTGAATGGCGGTGCTGGCTTGAAGGGCCAAATGGCCTCCTCCTGCACCTATTTTCTATGTTTCTATGTTTTCTATGTTTCTATTAACCTGGAATGGCCTGGCGATTGCTCAAATATTAGACTGATGTTTGGTGCTGGAACATGTAGCACTTTCTATTCTGGGTACAGTGTAATGTTTCTCGGTACTGTACCTTGGTGGTACATACTGCAGGTGCTGTGTGTGCAGAGTTTGTACCTTCTCTCCGTGACATCAGGGGTTTTCTCCAGGTGCTCCGGTTTCCTCCCACACTCCAAAGACGTATGGGTTTGTAGGCTAATCGGCTTTAGTAAAAAATGTCCATTGTCCCTAGTGTGTGTAGGACAGTGTTAGTGTCACTGGTCGGTGGAGACTCAGTGGGCCGAAGGGCCTGTTTCCACAATGTATCTCTAAAGTCTAAAGTATGAAGAGTCTTTACCTGGGTTTTGTTTTGTATGTATTGTTTCGTATGTGGGGGAACTCACAAAAACTTTCCGAACAGTGAAAGGCCTGGATGCAGTGGATGTGGGGAGGATGTTTCCAGTAGTGTGAGAGTCTAGGACAAGAGGCCGTAGCCTTAGAATAAAAGGACGTACGTTTAGAAGGGAGACGAGGTGGAATTTCTTTCGTCAGAGGGTGGTGAATCTGCGGAATTAATTTGTGGAGGCCCAGTCATTGAGTATTTTGAAGGTATAAGAAGGAACTGCAGATGCTGGTTTACACCGAAGATAGACGCATAATACTGGAGTAACTCAGCGGGTCAGGCAGCACCTCTGGAGTGAAGGAATGGTGACGTTCTGGGCCGAGTCAGGGGAGATGGAAACTAGAGGCAGAGATTAAAAGATTCTTGATTAGTGCGGGTGTCAGGGGTTATGGGGAGAAGGCAGGGGAATGGGGTTGGGAGGGAGAGATGGATCAGTCATGGTGGAGTAGACTGGATGGGCCGAATGGCCTAATTCTGCTGCTATAACCTATGAATTTCGGAATTATTTTTAAAAATTCTGAATAAAGTTTATTTGTGAAATTAAAATAAAGTTGTTTCTGGGTGAGGCAGAGTGGTGGGGCTGGAAGTACAGGGGGTCCCTACTGTATAAGTCCTCTGCAGGGGGTGGTGGAGGATAGAGCTGGGAGCTGGAGACGGCAGGAGGTCGACATGCTTCAGCTATCACTGCAGCGGGCCGCGATGATGGAATCTAACCTTCTATTTCTAGCAACAGCTCGAATAATCAAGCCAGTGGTTTTGCGCCTCGGAGATTGGTTTAAGATTGATTATGCAGGGTGCGCAGTTATGAGAATTGACGTTTGAGGAGGAGGGTGGAGTGTGGTGGAGCGGGGAGCCTGGGGAGGGGGCAGCTTGCTTTATTCATTCCAGGCTTTAATGGGACTGATTCCTTTCACTGACAGCCCAGTGAATTTTAACAGCAGATTGATTTAGACTTGCAACAGGAGCTGCAGCACAATCACCGGGACTTGCTTAAGTGTAATATAAACAGGAGCAGCTAAATGGGAAAAGCACCATTAGCCAGCGATGGTGCCCATAGCAACCAATAATGCCTGTCAGTGATATGCACTTTGGGAATGTAGCTCGGAAGATTTAACCCCGGGAGGCACGGAAACCTAATCAGGAGTGAACAATCGCTCAATGGGAAATGCTGGCCCATTGTCACAATTGCTTCTTGCTGTCCTGCAAGGGCCATAGGCTTGAAAGGGGTTGGAGCAAAGGCTCTCTGACCATGAGGTGCTGACGTCTGACGAGGTCCCCGGTGATGCTGGGTTATCAGACCTTACAGGGTCTCCCACTTCAAACCTGTCTGCACACATCACAAGAGCTTTCCCAAGGCACTGCACAGCCAATGAATTTTTTTTCTGCAACTCCTTTACGTAGGAAAGGCAGAGCACATTTGACGCACAGCAGGGTCCAACTAGCAGCAATGGACTGAATGGCCACTTGTAGCTCTAACACTATGTTCTGCATGGTGTCATTGAACGATCCACCTGCAGAGCACGCAAGAGTCTTACAGTGTGGAAACAGGCCCTTCGGCCCAACTTGCCCATGCCGACCAACATGTCCCTTCTACACCTGCGCCCGTCTGGCTGCGTTTGGTCCATATCCCTCTAAACCAATCCTATCCATGTACTTGCCCAAATGTTTTTTAAAGGTTGTGATAATCTCGTTCTCTCTTGATGGGCTGCAGAACACCATTCGAGCAGAGGAAGGAAATGAATAACAGCAAAGGGGATCAGGCCAGATCTTGGCCAAATCTGTGTCATCCAATGCTAGAAGAACCAAAGCCAAAGGTAAAAGCCTCCATTAGCTGGATTGGACCTGATATCTTGGTTGTGAAGACCAATTATTATTGCCGCCTGGAAGCTGAGCTCCAGAATGACAGCACCCGTAGTCGGGATCGAACCTGGGTCTCTAGCGCTGTAAGGCACCATCTCTACCACTGCGCCACCATGCAGCCCCACAGAATTGCTTGCATTTCGCTACCTTGAAACATCACACAAACTTTACACCCAATGGGGTACCGTCTCTGATGGGATGAATGAAAGAAGCAGAGAAACATAGAAAATAGGAGCAGGAGGAGGCCATTTGGCCCTTCCAGCCAGCACCGCCATTCATTGTGGTCATGGCTGATCGTGGATTTGACCGTGCCTGACTTCTCCCCATATCCCTTGATTCCGCTAGCCCCTACAGCTCTATCCAACTCTCTTTTAAATTCATCCAGTGAATTGGCCTCCACTGCCTTCTGTGGCAGAGAATTCCACAAACTCACAACTCTCTGGGTGAAAAAGTTTTTTCTCATCTCAGTTTTAAATGGCCTCCCCTTTAGACTGTGGCCCCCGGTTCTGGACTTCCCCAACGTTGGGAACATTTTTCCTGCATCTCGCTTGCCCAGTCCTTTTATAATTTTATACTAAAAGACTAATTATGCACAGCAAGCTTCCAGTTTAGTGATTTATGCCACATGATTTATTTCTTATTCATGATGGTTAATGAGCATATGCTGACCAGGACATGGGCAGATTCCCTCTGGATTTCTTTGTGTGTTACCACAGGGTCTTGTACATCCAGAGATAGAAGGAACTTTGATAGCACATCCTCAGTAGGCCAGCACGTCCATCTACATTTTATGTTCAACGTTCTGGACCGGGAAATGAGGTCATGACTTTTCAAATCAGAAATATTGCCCACTGAAACAAACTGCTCGAAAGAGAACTGATAGACAATGTAGTCGGAACTCTTTACCTCCTCCCACCACATCCCCCTCCTACATTCCTTCCTCTGTCTCCACAATTCGCAACTCTTCAAACCGCCTGTCTCACACCCCCTGCTTTTATCTCTGGCCTTCGTTCCAACAATCTGCCTATCCAAAAACAAAAACCCTCTCACTTGTGTTCACAGTTTCTCCTGCCTCTCCGCTCTTCAAGCTCTCCGCTCTTCAAGCTCTCCCCCCCCCCCCCCCCACCGTTCCCCTTTGCAATCATGTAGAAATGGAAGTTTAGTTTTTAGAGACACAGCGTGGAAACAGGCCCTTTCGGCCCACCGGATCCGCGCCGACCAGCGACCCCCGCAAATTAACACTATCCTATACCCACCAGGGACAATTTTTACATTTACCAAGCCAATTAACCTACATACCTGCACGTCTTTGGGGTGTGGGAGGAAACCGAAGATCACAGAGAAAATCCACGAAGGTCATGGGGAGAACGTACAAACTCCGTACAGACAGTGCCCACAGTCGAGATCGAACCCAGGTCTCCGGCGCTGCATTCGCTGTAAGGCAGCAACTCTACCGCTGCGCCACCGTGACCGCCCACGGTGTGGCTGCCCTAGGGTCAGAATCTTCACTATAATTAAGAGAAATCTGAAACAATCCAGAGAAGGACAGGAAGACAGGGAGACAGAGGGAAACATAAGGTCATAAGTGATAGTAGAATTAGGCCATTCGGCCCGTCAAGTCTGCTCCGCCATTCAATCATGGCTGAGCTATCTCTCCCTCCTAACCCTATTCTTCTGCCTTCTCCCCATAACTTCTGACACCTGTACTCATCAAGAATCTATCAATCTCTGCCTTAAATATATCCACTGACTTGGCCTCCACAGCCGCCTGTGGCAAAGAAGTCCACAAATTCACCACCCTCTGACTAAAGAAATTTCTCCTCATCTCCTTCCTAAAAGATCGTCCTTTAATTCTGAGGCTATGACCTCTAGTCATAGACTCTCCCACTAGTGGAATCATCCTCTCCACATCTGCTCTATCGAGGCCTTTCACTATTCCGTATGTTTCAATGAGGTCCCCCCTCATTCTTCTAAACGCCAGCGAGTACAGGCCCAGTGCTGACAAATGCTCATCATAGGTTACTCATTTCTGGGATCATTCTTGTAAACCTCCTCTGGACCCTCGCCAGGGCCACTACATCCTTCCTCAGATACGGTGCCCAAAATTACTCACAATATTCCAAATGCGGCCATACCAACGCCTTATACAGCCTCAGCATTACATCCCTGTTTTTGTATGCAAGCCCTCTTGAAATAAATGCTAGCATTGAGCCTGTGTAAGAAATTAACTGCAGATGCTGGTACATATCGAAGGTATTTATTTCACAAAATGCTGGAGTAACTCAGCAGGTCAGGCAGCATCTCAGGAGAGAAGGAATGGGTGACGTTTCGGATCGAGACCCTTCTTCAGACTGATGCATTGAATTTGCTTTCTTTACTCGTGATTCGATACCGAAACATGGAGGGTTACAGAGAGATAAGGACACAGGGAAAGACTGAACGAGAAACATGCACAGAGACAGAGACAGATGAGGTGGGAAATGAATATGGGAAACGCATAAGAGAATGGATTATTATTGAGGCAGAATATTACGATGTAGAGTTAATCCACATAAGTGCGAGATTGCTATTTACGCATTTTAATCGGATAGTTGATTGAATGGAATTTAAAAAGGTATAAACAAGGAATTAGGGATAAAATCGCTTGAAATGAGATTTGGATCTCAAGATTTAACATTTAAAGGATTTGGGTTTTAGTCAGCGTTGGTGAGATAAACGGTAAACACACTGATCATATCATATCATATATATACAGCCGGAAACAGGCCTTTTCGGCCCTCCAAGTCCATGCCGCCCAACGATCCCCGTACATTAACACTATCCTACACCCACTAGGGACAATTTTTACATTTACCCAGCCAATTAACCTACATACCTGTACGTCTTTGGAGTGTGGGAGGAAACCGAAGATCTCGGAGAAAACCCACGCAGGTCACGGGGAGAACGTACAAACTCCTTACAGTGCAGCACCCGTAGTCAGGATCGAACCTGAGTCTCCGGCGCTGCATTCGCTGTAAAGCAGCAACCCTACCGCTGCGCTACCGTGCCGCCCAGGACCGTGCTTTCTCAGCGGTGAAGACTAGGGATGTCTGTGCTCTGATCTTATGCTTTGACCAGCGATGGAGTGAGCGGAATCATAATCATAATAATCCTAATCCTAATTTTATTCGCCAAGTATGTTTTGCAACATGCAAAGAATTTGATTTGCCTTACAGTCACACCAAAAATGGCAACAAGACACACAACTACATAAACGTTAACGTAAACATGCACCACAGCGGCTCCCCCACATTCCTCACTGTGATGGAAGGCAATAAAGTCTTATCTTCTTCCTCCATTTCTCCCGCGGTCGGTGCAGTCAAACCATCCGCAGTCGGGGCGATCAAAGCCCCTGCAATTGGGGCGGTCGAAGTGCCTGCGGCATGGAGCTCCCGAGGTCGGTCCCTCACCAGGGACTGCGAGCTCCATGATGTTAATGTCCGCAGGCTCCCGTGGTTGGAGCTCCCAAAGCCGATCCCCAGCAAGAGGACGCCAGCTCCTCGATGTTAGGCCGCAGCGCAGACGGAAATACGATACGGAAAAAAGTTGTATCTCCGTCGGGGAAAGAAATTTTTATCAAAAAGTTTCCCCCACCCCCCACATAATACAAAACTAAAGGTACACTAAAATATACATTTAACAACAGACTAAAACCAACAAAGAAGGAAAAAGACGCGACAGACCGTTGGCGAGGCTGCCATCGTCGGCGCCACCAGGCTCAATCTCAGCCCAGTCGTGTGCAGTGAGCTATGACCCCACGCCTAGCTCCAGACACACTGGCACGCCTGGAGAAGTCCGCCCCCACCACCAGCCTACACTCACTCGCTCTGACTGGCCATTAATGGTAATAATAATAATAATAATAATAATAATGCATTACATTTGTATAGCGCTTTTCTAAAAACTCAAAGACGCTTTACATGGTTTACTAAAACATAGAAAAAAATATAAATAAATAAGTAAACGAACTAAAAGGAAAAATAAGGTGAGGTGACGGTCAGTGGTTGAAGGCAGTGTTGAACAGGTGAGACCAGTGATGTTTTGAATGTGGTGAGTGAGGAGGAGTCTCTGACGGTTTGAGGTAGTGAGTTCCAGAGGGTGGGAGCAGCGATGGAGAAAGCTCTGTCCCCCCAGGATCTGAGTTTGGTCCGGATGGGGGGGGGGACAGGAGGTTAGCAGCAGCAGAGCGGAGGGTAAGGGTGGGAGTGTGTCTGTGGAGGAGGTCAGTCAGGTAGGATGGGGCCAGGTTATGGAGGGCTTTGTAGGTCATGAGGAGGATTTTGTACTGGATTCTCTGGGGGATGGGGAGCCAGTGGAGCTTGTAAAGGACGGGGGTGATATGGTCACGGATCGGGGAGTGGGTGAGTAGACGGGCAGCGGAGTTCTGGATGTATTGGAGTTTATTGATGATTTTTGAGGGAGAACCATAGGGGAGGCTGTTACAGTAGTCCAGACGGGAGGTGATGAAGGCGTGGATGAGGGTTTTTGCAGCTGTGGAGGAGAGGGATGGACGGAGACGGGCAATGTTTTTGAGGTGGAAGAAGGTGATGTGTTTGATGTGTTTGTCGAAGGAGAGGGTTTGATCAAAGATGATTCCAAGATTCCGGATGTGAGGGGAGGTGGATACTGGGAAACTGTCAATGTTGAGGGTGAAGTTGTGGGTGGATTCGGTGAGCGTTTTTGGACCAATGATGACGATTTCAGATTTGTCGCAGTTTAGTTTGAGGAAATTGAATTGAAGCCAAGATTTTATTTCAGTGATGCAATTTGTCAGGATAGAGTGTGTGGTGGTGGAGATTGACGGTGGAGATGAGGAGCTGGATATCATCGGCGAAGCAGTGGAAATTGAGACCATGACGGCGGATTAATTGACCAAGGGGGAACAGGTAGAGGATGAAGAGGAGGGGGCCGAGAACTGAACCTTGGGGGACACCTTGGGGGAGGTGAGCGGTGGGGGATTTGCAGTTATTAATGGAGATGAACTGATGCCTGTCGGAGAGGTATGATTTGGTAGAACTTCCCACCTCAACCTGAGACCACAGCCTAAGAATAAAAGGGCGTACCTTTAGGAAGGAGATGAGGAGGAATTTCATTAGTCAGAGGGTGGTGAATCTGTGAAATTCATTTCCACAGACAGCTGTGGAGGCCAAGTCAATGGATATATATTTCAAGGCAGAGATTTATAGATTCTTGATCAGTACGGGTGTCAGGAGTTAAGGGGAGAAGGCAGGAAAATGGGGTTGAGTGGGAAAGATAGATCAGCCATGATTGAATGGCTGAGTAGACTTGGCCGGTCCTATGGCCTCATTCAGCTCCCAACACTTATAAACCTTACTCCTGAAACGTGCTTCCAAGAGGGTCCATATCACTGCTCCCACCCTCTCGTTTTGTCCCACACCCATTGCTATTGAGGCAGTGCAGCATAGGTTCACCAGGTTAATCCCCGGGATGGCGGGACTGACATATGATGAAAGAATGGAGCGACTGGGATTGTATTCCCTGGAATTTGGAAGGATGAGAGGGGATCTTATAGAAACATGTGCAATTCTTAAGGGATTGGACAGGCTAGATGCAGGAAAGAATGTTCCCAATGTTGGGGGAGTCCAGAACCAGGGGTCACAGTTTAAGAATAAGGGGTAGGCCATTTAGGACTGTGATGAGGAAAAACTTTTTCACCCAGAGAGTTGTGAATCTGTGGAATTCTCTGCGACAGAAGGCAGCAAATCACTGGATGTATTCAAGAGAGAGTTAGATTTAGCTCTTAGGGCTAACGGAATAAAGGGATATGGGGAGAAATCAGGAACGGGGTAGTGATTCTGGATGAACAGCCATGATCATATTGAATAGCGGTGCTGACTCAAAGGGACGAATGGCCTACTCCTGCACCTATTTTCCATGTTTCTATTCTGACTATTCCAATCTCGCCGTCTATTCCACATTACAGCGCAAGCACGGAACCCATGCAACTGTTGGACTAAGGGAGCGTCTTACTTGCGAGCGGAGCACCAAGGCACATTCCTTGTATGTGCGCATACTTGGCCAATAGGCTTATTAGACAATAGACAATAGGTGCAGGAGGCCATTCGGCCCTTCGAGCCAGTACCGCCATTCAATGTGATCATGGCTGATCATTCTCAATCAGTTCCTGCCTTCTCCCCATACCCCCTGACTCTGCTATCCTTAAGAGCACTATCTAGCTCTCTCTTGAATGCATTCAGAGAACTGGCTATTCTGACTATTCATTATTCATTAATTAATTAATTAATTCATTCATTCATGCATTCATTCAAATTCCTCTGCTCATCCCAAACCATCAGAACAGTCTCACAATTATATATCACACCTTATTTCAAATCATTTTGTGTGCAAGGAACTCTTTGGTGTTCAGTCGTCAGAGCGTAGGAAAACTAATTGGCCACATTTTGCACTATCTGATCTCATGAATGCTTTGAAAATCAATTGAATTTGATTTCAGAGGCATGAGGAACTGCAGATGCTGGAATCTTGGGCAAAACACAAAGTGCTGGAGGAACTCAGCGGGTTAAAGCAGCATTTGTGGAAGGAATGGGCATTTGACATTTCGCATTTGGGATCCTTCTTCACTCTGAGTCTGAAACGGTCCCGAAATGTCGTAAGTTCATTTCCTCACAAATGCAGGAAGCCCGGCCCGCTGAGTTGCTCCAGCACTTTGTGAATTTGCTATCAATTGGTTGGGAATTTTGGGGCATGGCAGTTGTGGTGGAATCTTCTGCTCTTTAGGCTCAAGTTAAAGTCTTCAAAACGCCCTGGAGCTGTTGGCTGAGATGCTGGTGCAGTCCTGTAGATTGTGATATGAGGAACTGCAGATGCTGGTTTATACCAAAGGGTCGGGGTGACTCAGGCAGCATCTCTGGAGGAAAAGGAATGGTGGCGACATTTTGGGTTGGGGCCCTCCTTCAGACTGAAAGCAGGAGGTTGGGGGCGGGGGGGGGGGGGGGGGGGGGGGTTGTGGTGGTGGAGGCAGATGCCTATAAAAGGATGCCTATATAGGGATCCCCTTATTGAGGCCACCCAGATACATACAGACTCAGCTGCCAGGGACCCGGTCTCCTGATGCCATCATTCATGGTTATCAGATACTCCAGTTTTGATGTTTTCCCTGAATTGATGACAGAGTCACTTCTAGCTGATTTCCCCCACCCCACCCGACTCCCACTGAGATAGTATAAGAAAATAACTGCAGATGCTGGTACAAATCGAAGGTATTTATTTACAAAATGCTGGAGTAACTCAGCAGGTCAGGCAGCATCTCAGGAGAGAAGGAATGGGTGACGTTTCGGGTCGAGACCCTTCTTCAGACTGATGAAGGGTCTCGACCCGAAACGTCACCCACTCCTCCTCTCCTGAGATGCTGCCTGACCAGCTGAGTTACTCCAGCATTTTGTGAATAAATACCCACTGAGATTGTGATTTCCTTCAGTTTTACATTCTTTCCACACAAATGCAGTGCAGTGTAAAAGCTTCAACGAGTTGCTTTAGAAAGCAATGGACTGATCTTATAGAGATGTACAAAATCATGAGAGGAATAGATCGGGTAGACGCACAGAGTCTCTTGCCCAGAGTAGGGGAATCAAGAACCAGAGGACATAGGTTTAAGGTGAGGGGGGGGGGGGGGGGGGAGAGATTTAATAGGAACCTGAGGGGTAACTTTTTCACACAGAGGGTGGTGGGTGTATGGAACGAGCTGCCAGAGGAGGTAGACACGCAATGCTGGAATAACTCAGAGGGGTCATGCAGCATCCCAGGAGAGAAGGAATCTCCTGATCAGTCTGAAGAAGGGTCTCGACTCGAAACCTCACCCATTCCTTCTCTCCCGAGATGCTGCATGACCCGCTGAGTTACTCCAGCATTGTGAGGCTACCTTCGATTTTAACCAGCATCTGCAGGTTTTTTTCGTACACATTTTGTCAGAGGAGGTCGTTGAGGCGGGTAGTATCGCAATGTTTAAGAAACATTTGGACAGACACATGGATAGGAAAGATTTAGAGGACTGTGGGCCAAAGGCAGGTAGGTAGGAAGGACTAGTATAGATGGGACATGTTGGCCGGTGTGGGAAAGATGGGCTGAAGGGCCTGTTGCCACGCTGTATCACTCTATGATTGCACACCTACCCTTGTGCATGGACGGGCTCCCAGATTGCACTGATAATTGGCGTGCATCAGTTTGAAGACTGCACCTCTTTATCCTGGACTCCATCACCAGAATAAGTCCATGGAATGTTCTTACCATGTTTACAAGTTTCCAATAGATATTCTTGCCAGTTTTTGTATTTGTGTGCAGGATATGGACTTCACTGGATAGAACATCCTCTACTGTCCATCCCACACGTGCACTGACTGAGGACATTTGGGGACCTGTCCCTCTACTGCGGGTAATGGGATCAAACGTGGGTGAGATTGGGCACGGAGAGAAAATTTCCTGCCCTGTGAAGCAGGGAACCAGAGGAGCTTCCACAGCAATCAGGTAGTTTCACCTCACCGGTAAAGATGTCCATTACAGATGTATTTAATTTAATGGATTCAATCTTACGTCTCCAGATCGATATCCCAGGCCTCTATATACCAATCCGGTAAATCAACCAGCGTGCTGCTGTGTCCCCAAGGAGATAGAGATAGAGTAAAATACTCACAGCTGCACAGGTTAACACTTCTGAAACATGGCTTGGAATTTACAGCAAGGAAACAGGCTTTTCGTTCCATTTAAGACAGATACAAAGTGCTGGGGTAACTCAGCTGGTCAGGAAGCATCTCTGGACAGAAGGAATTGGTGACGTTTCGGGTCGAGACCCTTCTTCTGTCTGAAGTGTGTACCTGCCTCTACCATTTTATCTGGCAGCCTCTGTGTGAAGACGCTGCTCCCAGGGTCACTTTTAAATCTTTCCCGCCATTTACTTTCCTTCGGCCTCTACGCTTTGTTGCTGTGTTTTGAAGCTGTCCATTTGGACACTTGCTCTTATCTCTACATGTTCCATTCCTCGTAATGCCCCTTGACTTACTCAAGGTCTTTGACAAACCTAAATACATGACGTCTACCACACAACCCTGGTCCACCCTCGCCGTTGCTTCTTCACGGAATTCAATGCAGTTTGGTCAAGTTTTTACCTTTCCTTTTGAAACCATTGCCAGCAACCGTTCATTATGCTTTTGGCTTTTAAATGTTTGGCTCTTACATCTTCGTACTGCATTTTACAATTTGGAACCAAACTTTCACCGTCAACAGCTTTGGAGGAAAGATTTCAGGAAAGCTTATTCGGATTGCTAAAATATTTATATTCTTGAGTTAAATTCTTGTGCACAGATTCGATGGCTGACAGTATGGCTGATAAATTATTAATCCATTTTTTTTTGTTTTCCGTTTGCTCCAGTTCATTTATAGTTTAGAAAAACCAATAAAATATTCAGTAAACAGCATTTTTTTAAAATCCTGATGACACTTAAGAACTGAGAGAGATAAGAGAGAAATCTCTCGACATATTGAAGCTTATCTCCCCGTCCCCAAACTCTCCCACTGAAACTCAAGCCTTTAATCTCCTCATTCTTCAAATTGCTCTGGCACACCAACGCTTCAAATGATGGCCTTCAAATTAAGACCTAACAACACACATCCCTGTGCAAGAAGGAACTGCAGATGCTGGTTTACACCGAAGATAGACACAAAATGCTGGAGTAACTCAGCGGGTCAGGCAGCATCTCTGGAGAGAAGGAATGGGTGACGTTTCAGGTCGAGACCCTTCGTCCTAAAAGAGTGAAAACAGTCAACGACTGATCTTATAGTGGTGTACAAAATCATGAGAGGAATAGATCGGGTAGATGCACAGTTCCCCGATTCTCTTGTCAAATGGGTGGCACTGTGGCCCAGCTGGTGGAGTTGATGTTTCACAGCGCCAGAGACCCGGGTTCAATCCTGGCCTCAGTTGCTGTCTGTGTGGAGTTTACACGTTCTCCCAGTGACTGCGTGAGTTTCCTCTGGGGTGTTCCGGTTTCCTCCCACTTCCCAAAGACGTGCGGGTTTGTAGGTTGGTTGGCCCCTGTAAAATTCCCCTTTATTGTGTCGAGAGTGGATGCGATCGTGGGACAAGGCAGAACGGACGTGAACGGGTGGTCGGTGGTTGGCATGGACCCTGTTTCCTTGTTCTATTTTTCAATCAATCAATCAGTCAATCAACCAATCAATCAATCAATCAATCAATCAATCAATCAATCAATCAATCAATCCCTCTAGTACATCATCTTCCACCACCGTACGACTCTAAGTTTCCCATATACATGTACAAACAAATGTGCACAATTGTACACAATCATTGTACAGATACTCATGCACACACAGAGGGAAACTCGTACATGCACATTCACGAATAAATACAAATGCATTCTCTTATACTTAAAAACTAATATATTAGTTGACTCACACTCATTGACCAACATATATGCCTACACAAATATTTACACAATCAAGCAAATTCACTCACAAATGCATGCATATTCACAAACATGTACACACACTGAGCAGCTAAAGCATTATGGCCACTTACAGGCGAAGTGAATAACATTGATTATCTTGTTACAATGGCACCTGCCAAGGGGTGGGATATATTAGGCAGCAAGTGAACAGTCAGTTCTTGAAGTTGATGTGTTGGATGCAGGGGAAATGGGCAGGAGTAAAGACTTGGGTGACTTTGACAAGGGGCAAATTGTTATGGCCAGACGACTGGGTCAGAGCATCTCTGAAACGGCAAGGCTTGTGGGGTGCTCCCGGTCAGCAGTGGTGAGTACCTACCGACAGTGGTCCGAGGAGGGACAAACCGGCGACAGGAAGGGTGTTGGACGCCCAAGGCTCATCGATGCGCGAGGGCAACGAAGGCTATCCCGTCTGGTCCGAGCCGACAGAAGGTCTACTGTGGGACAAGGTCACAGAAAATTTTAATGGTGGTCACGGGAGGAATGTGTCTCAATACACAGTGCCCATCAGATGGGGCTGCACACGGAGGACCAACAGCATATTAGGCAGGTGGTCATAATGCTTTGGCTCATCAGGTCATAAGGTTTTGGCTGATCGGTGTATGTACATACACACACATATAGACAACCAAGCACATTCACTCACAAACACACGCATATTCACAAACATGTACACATATGGCCACATTCAGATACATGGACAGCAACATCATCTTTGGAAGAAAAGCACTCCTGGTAACTAAACCTTCTCTCTCCACCTCTCTCTCGGGCATAGACGCACACACACACACACACACACACACACACACACACATTACCCTTGCTCTCCCTGAGCTTCGCCAATGCCCACAGAGTTCTTTCTCCCAATTGCAAATGATAATAAAGAAATGATGTGTCCGCATTGTGTGATGTATAATTGATAGTGTGTTTGATCACAAACAGATTTGTGGGCGATGCTTGGCGAAGTTGCATGAATTATTCAGCACTGCCACACAGCTTTCAACTGAATCAATTTTTAGTCCAAAACACATGGGACAGAATCGAAAAGAAAAAGCGAAAAAAAAAAAGAAAAAAAAAATGTTCGCTGTAACATTATCTGACACGTTTATTTTATGTTGAACAAATAGGGGTCACAGCAGCGAGAGTTAGATGTGAAATAGGTGGATTGGAACATATCCTGACCGATACTGCATTCAGCACCAGCGTCACATTAGACGGTGCTGGCTGACAGCAAAGGCGTTGTGCACTGGCGTTTGCTGGCGGTTTGATGATTCTGCCCGGTTTCATTCCTCAGTGTCAATGACGACTTGTCAGATGGTGTTTAATGAGACGGCCTTTATAACGCGTTCGCTGTGGATCGGGGTGGGCGCAGGTCGTCTGTGCTCACCCTCCAGCTGCCTCTGCCGAGGACAGAGTGCTTCAAACGCACCGGGCCACAGCAGTGCACCTCACCCACAGGAGGCCGTTCGACCCATCGTGGCCTGTGCCGGCGCCTTGTCACAGCTCCCCAATTAGTCTCACCATTTCCCCGTAACCCTTGCAAGGGCTCCTTTTCAATTATTTCAGCGACATTTTCGCTTTGAAAGTTGTGACTGACAATAGACAATAGGTGCAGGAGGAGGCCATTCGGCCCTTCGAGCCAGCACCGCCATTCAACGTGATCATGGCTGATCATTCTCAATCAGTACCCCGTTCCTGCCTTCTCCCCATACCCCCTGACTCCGCTATCCTTAAGGGCTCTATCTAGCTCTCTCTTGAATGTATTCAGAGAATTGGCCTCCACTGCCTTCTGAGGCAGAGAATTCCACAGATTCGCAACTCTCTGACTGAAAACGTTTTTCCTCATCTCAGTTCTAAATGGCCTGCCCCTTATTCTTAAACTGTGGCCCCTTGTTCTGGACTCCCCCAACATTGGGAACATGTTTCCTGCCTCTAACGTGTCTAACCCCTTAATAATCTTATACGTTTCGATAAGATCTCCTCTCATCCTTCTAAATTCCAGTGTATACAAGCCTAGTCGCTCCAGTCTTTCAACATATGAAAGTCCCGCCATTCCGGGAATTAACCTAGTAAACCTACGCTGCACGCCCTACACACTAGGGCAGATTGAATCTGCTTCCACCGCCCTTCAGGCAATGTGGTCCACATCACATCTCCTGGCTGGATTAAAAACACCCTCCTCTACTCTCCCTCTGGTTCTTCAGTTGATGAAACGTCCCATGGTTCACAATCCTCTTGTCACTGGAAGCTGTTTCTCTTCATTCCCACTTTCAAATGCCCTTATGGTTTTGAACAGCGATACTAAATGTTCCTCTACCATTCTGGGCTCCAGCGAGAGGCGTGAACATGATTCAGTTTTATGTACTGGTTCCTGGAATCCTCCCATCTCTCTTTCTTGGTTTAGAGTCATACAGTGTGGAAACGGGCCCCTTTGGCCCAACTTGCCCACACCGACCAACCCGCCCCATCTACACGAGTCCCACCTGCCTACTTTTGGTCCATGTCCCTCTAAATCCATGTACCCTGTTTGTTTCCCTCTCCCAATGTTTAACCCGCTCCATCTCCAAAGACATACGGGTTTGTAGGCTAATTGGATTGGTAAAATTACAAAAATTGGCCCTGGTGTGTAGGATGGTGTTAATCTGCGGGGATCGCTGGTCGGCGCGGACTCGGTGAGCCACAAAGCCTGTTTCTGCGCTGTATCTCGAAGCTAAACTAAACGGAGCAGGAGGATCAGACATGTCTCTATCTGGCTCGGCCTGGTTTGGTAACTCGAACTCTCAGGGACGAAGCAAATGGCAGAGAGTGGTTCATCCCAGCTACTGACCTCCCCAATGGATTTATAGGAAGCATTGCCTCCAGAAGTCAGCCAATGCCATCAAAGGCCCACACTACCCTGGCCCATCTCTCATTTCACTTCTACCGTTGGGAAGAAGGTGTCCCAGTCAGAAACCCATGACCACTCGGTTCAAGCACAGCTTTTTTCTCCCAGCCCCAACTATTGACCACTACAGAACACGAGCCTCAACGATGAACTTCTAAGGACTGCCTCGGGTTAAACTTTGGTGTCTTTGCACTAATATTAATATAATTATTATTATTTTTGCTTATTATTCAGTTTACGGGTCTACAGTATTCCGCCGTCAGTTGTGAGAATTTCATTCCTCTGTTGTCACTGTGTATGACAATTAACCACATAGTCTGAACACATGTATGGAATGGGCTTCCGGTGGAAGTGGTGGAGGCTGGCTCGATTTTATTATTTAAGAGTAAATTGGATAGGTATATGGATAAGAGGGGATTAGAGGGTTATGGTCTGAGTGCAGGTAGATGAGACTAGGTCAGGGAGAATGGTCGGCGTGGACTGGTAGGGCCGGACAGGCCTGTTTCCATGCTGTAGTTGTTATATGTTAATTGTTATATGTTATATTTCAGTCTGGAGAAGGGTCTCGACCCGAAACGTCACCCGTTCCTTCTCTCCAGAGATGCTGCCTGACCCGCTGAGTTTCTCCAGCATTCTGTGCCTACTGACAATTAAACACACTTGAGTCTTGAATCTTTCTCACCCTAATAGAAAATAGGCCATTCGGCCCTTCGAGCCAGCACCTGCCCTTCACTCACTGTCTATTTTACCGTCCCACTCTATCAGCCTGTGTCCTTCACTGTTTTCTCCCTCCCCCCCCCCTCCGCCCTCTGTCTCTGCGTCTCTCTCACCCACCCCCTTGCCCACTCCCTTCCTCTCCCTCTCATCGAATAATTCACTTTTGCTATCTTTACATTTTGTCCTTCTCTTCCTCAGAATGTTCCTTTGTATTTTGGGCAGCGCGGTGGCCCAGCGGTAGAGTTGCTGCCTCACAGCGCCAGAGACACGGGTTCGATCCTGACTCGGGTGCTGTCTGTACGGAGTTTGTACGTTTTCCTCGTGACCGCGCGGGTTTTCTCCGAGATCTCGGTTTCCTCACACACTCCAAAGACGTACAGGTTTGTAGGTTAATTGGCTTGGGCTTGTG